>NC_057810.1:43846765-43857910 GCF_018294505.1 Triticum aestivum
TCGACCTTCTAAACCATCTCCGCCATGGCCCCGAAAGCCGACAAGGGAAAGGGTGTGAAGTCGGCCAAGGCGCAGTGGCTCGCGGCGCTGCGGAAGGAGCGGGCGATCTTCACCCCCCAGCTCAGCGTGCAGGAGCTGAGGGAGTACTTCTACCTCTTTTGGGCGACGGAGACGCGTGCACATCCGCGCACGAGGGTACTCCCGGCTACCGCTTCGAAGCTGGCTCCAAATGGGTACCCGTTCTTCCTGCTATTCTTCTATTGCGGGCTCTGCCCGCCCTTCTCGGAGTTCTTTTGTGTTATTATGAACACATATGGCTTCCGCCTCCTTGACTTCACCCCCAATGTTGTCCTGACCATGGCAGTTTTTGCACACTTGTGCGAAAACTTTGTCGGAGTCCACCCTAGTGTTGCCCTTTTCCGCCACTACTTCATTCCTCGGGTAGAGAGAGGAGAGCCGCTTGCCGGAGGGATTTCCTGGGACTCGAGAATCGGCAAGAAGGAGGCGTACTTGGATGGTGAGCTCCGCAGCAAGTGGGAGGAGTGGAGAGCGGAGTGGTGCTGGATCGTCGAGGAGAATCCGCAGCCCTTCACTGCCGTGCGCCAAACTCCCATAGTGTGCGGCAATGACTGGAGCAACGTGGCTCCGGAAGACGAGAGGCTGAAGATCGCCATCACTAGGATTCTTCGCCTCAGGCTTGCCGGGCTCACCGTAGGTGCTGTCGGGGCAGATTTCCTCCGCCGCCGCATTGCCCCCCTGCAGGAGAGGGGGAGGCCCGCCTGGGAATTCAAGAATTCGGCGGACATCATGAGGCTGCGGCCGGGCCTGAACTACAACTTCACCGTCTTGGAGTTGGACGCAATGCTCTTGGAATTATTCAAACGCGACCCCCAGCACCCATTCACACTGCCGAGGGGCGTAGTTCCTTTGTGCAATAACTCTTCGCTTGACCGGATCCGCGCCATGATGCTGTTGTGCGATTCACACGGCATCGTCCCAAATTGGCAAGAGCCTGCGGATGATGTTGTGCGAGCGTTCTTCGACACCTTGGAGGAAGTGCCGGTCCGCGCCGACGAGCAGAAGAGCCTCACCCGTGACACTACCGATGAGGAGCTGCAGCTCATCACTACTAAGGCGGAAGAGGCTGCGGCCGCAGCTGCCGCGGGCGCATTCGGGTTCACCGTGGAGGAGGCGGAGGCTGCAGAGGCAGCAAACCTTGCCGAACGCGCGGAGTTCATGGGCGAGGAGGAGCCTGCCGGTTCCGAAGCCGAGTCGAGCGAGGCCGGCGAGGAGGAGGTTGAGCCTTCAGAGAGCTTGCCGCAGGCGGAGCCCCCGGCCCCGCCAAGGAGGCGCCTTCGCAGGGCCAGGGACGCAGCGGGGCGGCAGCCGGCTCCACAGCCACCGAGCCGCACGACGCGCTCTACCGCGGCAAGCAATGTTGCGGCGGGGGCGCCTCACGCAACAGCGGCAACTGGAGCGGGATCTTCCCGGGCCACCGCCATTGCCCCCGCCAAGCAGGCAAGGGATCCTACTCCTCCACCTCGCCGCACCGGAGGAGGGCCGGACTTCGATCTTTCCGCGCTCAGCTCCGACGAGGAGGAAGAAGAGTGAGCTTCTTTGGTGCTCTTATAATCCTTCAATCTTGTTGTTTATATCTTGTATCTGACTTGCTCCAATCTGGACTCCTTTCTTTTCAGAACGCTGGCCCAGAGAGCGGCGAAGAGGGCAAAGGCCGCGGTGATCGTCATCGAAGATGACCCCACCTTGTCGATAGGGGGTGGGTCCGAGATCACCTTGACGGACCCGGCAATCACTCCTCAAAGCAGCCCCCAGCGTAAGTTCATAGTTTAGCCTTCTGCTGCCGGGTGCGTTTGAGTGCTTTTTCCTTTGCTGATAACTTATTTGTTGACTTGTGCAGGAGCAGAACAGTCTCATCAGGAGCGCCCGGAGGCTGGTCCCGAAGTGCCACCTGCTTCGACTGCGCCGCCAAGGGAGGAGTCCCCGGCAAGGGAGCGCTCTCCGGCAAGGGGGGACTCCCCGGCAAGGGACGGCACTGCTGATCCTGCGGCGACCGAGGCCGCAACTGGAGATCTTGGCGCAGGTAATCCACTTGCCCAGAAACTTTCCCTTGGGTTGTGCTTCTTCTGTTTTTCCTTTCTTGGATTTTTGATTGATTTTCCTCCCTCCTTCGTTCTTCAGACCCATCTATGGCTGAGCCAATGGAGACAGAGGGCGCCGGCGAGGAAGGTGCCGGTGCTGATGAGACCGCCGGCGAGGAGGCCGCCGGGGCTGCTGCTGCGGAAGCCGGCGAGGGGTCGGGCGATCGCACTGACGACCCTGAGGCCGCAGGAGCGCCAGGCGCTGCGCCGACCGCCGATCCCTCTGCCGCTTCTGCGGAGCCGGGTTCCGAGGAGCCCCAGTCCAGCGCCTATTTAAAGGCCGGCGACGACATCTTCATCAAGCTACCCTGGGCATCGAGCTCTAGGGCGCCAGTCGAGGGGGAAGCTTTAGACGGGGAGGTGCTCGCCTCTACTGGACTGTCATTGGTCGACGCGCCCAGCAGCAGCAGCGGCGAGCCTGACGAGGAGCAGCTGCTGCGGAAGCTGCTGTCACACTACCGCACCCGGCAAGCCAAGCTGGCTTCCCGGGAAGCGCTTGTCGCGAAGGTGGGGGTGGACATGGAGAAGCGCGCGGAGGAGCTCCGGGGCCAAAATCGAGAAGCTCTCCGGTCCCTGGCGCAGGAGCGGGAGCGAGTCGACGAGGAGCGCATGGCCTTCCTTCTCGAGAAGGCCGAAGCTGAGGAGGAGCAAAGGCTGGCCGCCGAGAAGTAGTCCGCGCGGGAAGGTGAACTGGTGCAGCAGAAGGCCCACCTCGACAGCTACGAGGAAGAGCTCGCCGAGCGCGAGCGAGCACTTGGCGAGGCGCTCAAGGAGGCAAAGGATGCTGCGGCAACTGCAGAGGCCGCCAAGAAAGAGCTGGAGGAGAAGGTGGCGCAGCTGGAGGCCGACATTGGGAAGAGCGGCGAGGAGCTTGCCGCGCTCAAGCGTGAGCGTGAGTAGGATGCTGCCGCCCACGGTAAGCTGCAAGGCCTTCTCGCTGAGAGGGGCAAGGAGCTCAGCGCCGCCAAGGATTCCAAAGCAGACCTGGAGCTGAAGCTAGCCACGCTGACGCAGACGCTGGAGGCGGTCAAGGAGCGGGAGAAGACCTTGTCGGAGAAGGTCAAGGCTGACGCGGTGCTGCTGGAGAGCATTGCAGTTACCCAGAACTCGTTCAGAAACACAGTGGAACACTGGACCGAGGGTCTGGTGAACACTGCCGCCGTCATCAACGAGGAGCTGGCGCAGCTGGGGATGGAGGACTTTGGGTATCCTTCCGACGAGAGCCTTCAACCCAGCGCCAAGCTCAGGCTATTCTTCAAGGGCGTGGCGACGGCACTCCAGCGGCTCCGGGAGAGGATCCCGAAGCAGCTGGCCGACGAGTCGCGCAAAATCTGCGCCGGGGTTCTCCAGAAGGTGCTGATGAAGGTAGCCTTCCGCAATCCAGGCCTCAGCTTCACCAACGTCCTCAGGTCCTTGCCGCCTGACGCCGATCTGGATGCACTGAAGGCCCTTGTCGCACCCATTGTGGACAAGGTGAGCGAGATCTAGAGAGTCGAGGGCAGACGCGTAGATTAGGCCGCCCATTTCTTCTTTTCCCTTGTTGTTGCTAATCATGTTATGAAAACAGTCTGTTAGAGCTGCGACAAGTTATCTTGTAATATAACTTGATTTCTGTTATCAATTGCAATGGTATTTCCTCTACTAGATTCCTTCCTTTGTATGTTTTTACCCTACGCTTCTAGGGAACTTGTCGGCGCAGGCGCCTGAGCCGCGAGCGCTGAGTGCGGAACTTCAGCAGCCTGTTGGCGGCGCTGCTTCCAACAAGAAACCATGTCGCGACTAGTTGCAGCACGCTTAAGCTGTTGAGCGGACTCGAAACAAAGTAAGGGTGCAACTAGCCACGAGTAGGTTCCTCCGCGCATAGGTTTTCCATACAAAGCAGGGTCGTTCGAGGAAGATAACTCAAAAATTTAAAAAAGTGATTGCTCAAACTTTGGCAACTTAGCTTTTCTGTCATTTGCTTCCCGGCAAGGCAAAACTTTTGCTTTGAACAACGCCTGGTCCACACCACAATCTTCTCCTTCCCCCCGACAAACATGTGTGCGAGGGAACCTTCTTTTCCTTTAAAAGAAAAAGAAAGAAGGGAAAATAATAATATGGAGCTCTTCAGCTCGTTGCTGCTTACTGGATGTAGGTGCTGCACAAAGTGTCAGATTATCGCATGCAAGAAAGGAACTAATGCATGAAATGGACAAGCTGTGCGGAGCACATGGGGTTTTACTTATGCACGGGATCTGCGCCCGGCTTTGTACAAAGGATTACATGCAACAGCGGCAAGACTTGTACAAAAGGTGGTTGCCGGAACGGGTTCTGACAACCGCGCCCTACGGGAAAAACTTACGAAGATGTTCTATGTTCCAGGGGTTGCTCACCGGAATGCCATCTTCGGTCTCAAGGCGGACAGCGCCGGGCCTTGTGACTCGTTTCACCCTATAGGGGCCTTCCCACTTCGGCGTCAACTTGTTGGAATTCTTGGCGGATTGAACGCGCCGAAGAACAAGGTCGCCTTCCTCGAAGCTTCTGGCTTTAACTTTGCGGCTATGATAGCGGCGCAAAGCTTGCTGGTATCGAGCAGCTCGTACAGCAGCCTGAAGACGATCTTCCTCAAGGAGCAGCGCGTCGTCTTGCCGCAGCTATTCTTGCTCAAGCTCATCGTAAGTGAGCACTCGAGGTGATACGTATACGAGTTCCGTGGGGAGAACTGCCTCCGCTCCATAGACTAGAGCGAAACGTGTCTGGCCAGTGGCCCGATTTGGCATCGTTCTGATCAACCAAAGAACCACCGGCAGCTCCTCGATCCAGTTTCTTCCGCACCTGTGCAGCCTGTCGAAAGTTCTGGTCTTGAGCCCGCGCAGCACATCAGCATTTGCCCTCTCCGCTTGACCGTTGCTTCTCGGATGAGCAACAGAAGCAAAGCAGACCCTGGCGCCAAGGTCTTGGACGTACTGCATGAAGGTGCGGCTCATGAATTGCGTGCCGTTGTCGGTGATGATCCTGTTAGGGATCCCGAAACGGCAAACAATCGACCTGAAGAACTTGACTACTGAATGTGCTGTCACCTTCCTCACTGGCTGCACTTCCGGCCACTTTGTGAACTTGTCGATTGCGATGTACAAGTACTCAAAGCCCCCGACAGCTCGGGGGAAGGGGCCGAGGATATCGAGCCCCTAGACCGAAAATGGCCAGGATAAAGGGATTGTCTGGAGAGCATGAGCTGGCTGGTGTATCTATTTGGAGTGGAACTGGCACGCTTCACACTTGGTTACTTGTGCAGTTGCATCCTGGAGGGCTGTCGGCCAAAAGAAACCTTGTCGGAAAGCTTTACCGGCAAGTGCTCTTGCGCCAATGTGGTGGCCACATATGCCTCCATGTATCTCTGCCAACAGCTTTTGTCCATCTTCCCGGTGAATACACTTCAATTTCACACTGTTGAGTCTTCTTCTGTACAGTATGCTATCGACAAACTGGTACATACTTGACTGCCGGGCTACTCTTTCCGCTTCATCTTGTTCTTCGGGAAGTTCTCCTGTCTGAAGGAAGTGGACAATCTGTTGTGCCCATGCTGGAGCTTGTGGCTCGACAACAAGGACTAAAGGCATATCTGCTGCTGCGGGAACATCCGCTTCTGCGGCAAGGACTGGCGGCCCTGCCGGAGCTTGATGTTCCCCGGCAAGCTTGCCGGAGCAACACTTGTCGGGAGCGTCTGCTTCAACGGAACAAACCATAAGGCTTGCCGGAGCAGACTGCCCCTCAGCATCCTTGGTGTTGATTTTGGGGACTTTCTTGGCGGCGGCTTCGGGGAGCTCTGCCGGAAAGTAGTCACCAGAAATCAACTTCCTCTTCTTGCTTTGTCCAGTTGATGGTGTTACGGATGGTTGAGTCAACTTAAGCACAAAGATCCCTGGTTCCACAGGTAACTTTAGTGCGGCGCACTTTGACAAGCCATCAGCAATGTCATTCTGAGCTCTTGGGATATGCTCCATCTGTAGGCCGTCAAAGTGCTCTTCTAGCTTCCTCACTTCATCAACATACGCTTCCATCAACGGACTCTGGTAGTTCTTGTTTACTTGTCGGACGACAAGCTGTGAGTCACCCCTGACAATAAGCTTCTTGATCCCAAGGTCTGCTGCAATTCTGAGACCGGCAAGCAATCCTTCATACTCTGCAATATTGTTGGTTGCTTGCTCTTTGGGAAAGTGCATCTGGACTATGTACTTGAGGTGCTCTCCAGTGGGTGCGATAAGAAGCACGCCTGCACCGGTGCCTTGCAGCGAGAAGGCACCATCAAAGTACATCAGCCACTCTTTGCTTGCCTCTTTGACGGGGATGCTTGTTTCTGGAATTTCTTCATCTGGGGTTGGCGTCCACTCTGCTATGAACTCTGCCAATGCTCTGCTTTGGATAGTTGAGGTGCTCTCAAACTTGAGGCCAAAGCTTGACAGTTCCAACGCCCACTCGACAATCCTGCCTGTTGCTTCTGGATTTTGCAGTATCCTCTTCAGCGGAAAGCGAGTGACGACTGTGATCTCATGTGCTTGGAAGTAATGGCGCAGCTTTCTCGAGGCCATGAGGAGGCCGAAAAGCAACTTCTGCACACCAGAGTACCTTGATCTAGCCCCCTGCAGAAGAGAACTGACAAAGTAAACTGGGCGCTGCACCATTTTCCTTGGCATCTTATGCTGTTCCTGCGCAAACCCATGTTTGTCGGGGCCATAGCTTGTTGGCGAAGCCCCCTGCTTGTCACTGGATGGATCTGCCATGGTTGCTGGCTCATCATCCGCCTCCCTCTCCGCCACTAACGCAGCACTAACCACTTGATTGGTTGCCGCTATATACAGCAGCAACTTCTCTTGCGGCTTAGGTGCGACAAGCGTTGGAGTGGAGGACAGGTATCTCTTTAAGTCCTGCAGCGCAGCCTCCGCTTCTGGAGTCCATTTCATTGGACCTGCCTTTTTCAAAATTTTGAAAAATGGCAGGGCGCGCTTAGCAGATCTAGAGATAAACCTGCTGAGAGCAGCCACGCAACCGGCAAGCCTTCGTACATCCTTGACGCGCTTTGGTGCATCGATCTGCTCAATGGCTTTGATCTTGTCGGGATTGGCTTCAATTCCCCGCTGAGACACGAAGAACCCGAGAAGCTTGCCAGAAGGGACTCCAAACACGCACTTCTCGGGGTTAAGCTTGAGGTTGATCTTGCGCAGGTTTGCAAATGTTTCGTCTAAATCTTGAATCAGGGTCGCCTTGTTCTTGCTCTTGACCACTATGTCATCCATGTAAGCTTCCACATTTCTGTGTATTTGTGGCTCAAAAGCATGGTGGACTACCCTTGCGAATGTTGAACCAGCATTCTTCAAACCGAAAGGCATCCGTATGAAGCAGTACGTGCCACACGGGGTGATAAATGCGGTTTTCTCTTCATTTTCTTCTGCCATGAAGATCTGATGGTATCCTGAGTATGCATCAAGAAATGAAAGCAAATCACATCCGGCTGTGGAGTCAACAATCTGGTCAATACGTGGCAAGGGAAATGGGTCTTTGGGACAAGCTTTATTAACATCAGTGAAGTCAATACAAAGTCTCCATTTCCCGTTAGCTTTGCGCACAACAACAGGATTGGCCAACCACGTGGGATGGAGTACTCCTCTGACAAGGCCTGCTGCTTCCAACTTCTTGATTTCTTCTGCGATGAATTCTTGGCGCTCTACTGCCTGCTTCCTGACTCTCTGCTTGACGGGCCGCGCATGAGGACAGACGGCAAGGTGGTGCTCAATTACTTTCCTGGGAACACCGGGGATATCAGACGGTTGCCACGCAAACACATCGACATTCGCCTGCAGGAAAGCAACGAGCGTGCTTTCCTATTTGGGGTCAAGAGTGGCGCTGATGGTAAAGGTACCACCAGTGCCATCCTCCTTGGCGGACACCTTCTTGGTCTCAGGTGGAGCTGCCATTGCTTTCTTACACTTGCCGGTGGAGCTCGATGGTGTGTCCTCGACGGTAGCGCAGCACTCCGAAGAGGTGCGCTTGCCGGAGTAGGCATCAGAGCTCTTGCCGGACTTGGCCTTCTTCTTCCCCCCGGGAGCTCAGCGGCAAGTGTCCTTCGTTCTACTGCGGCTGATGCTTCCCGATAGATCTTGTCGGCACAGATAAGAGCATCCTTCTTGTCGCCAGGGACAGAGATGATACTTATTGGGCCTGGCATTTTCAGTACGTTGTACGCATAGTGAGAGGCTGCCATGAACTTGGCGAGTGCAGGACGACCAAGGATTCCATTGTAAGGTAATGGAAAGTCGGCAACGTCAAACGTGACCCTCTCAGTCCTGAAGTTCAGCTCACTGCCAAACGTTACCGGCAACGTGATCTTTCCCTTTGGGTAGCTCCTTCCCGGGTTTATTCCTTGAAATGTGCCGGTCTCTTCGAGCTCGCTGTCAGGGATCTGGAGTTTCTGGAGCACCGCGGAGGAGATCAGGTTCAAGCTGGCCCCGTCGTCAACTAGCATCTTAGTGACCTTGAGGTTGCGGATTGTTGGTGAAACCAACATCGGCAAGCACCCGACCGCAGTTATGCGATCCGGGTGGTCCACAATATCAAAGATGATAGGCGTGCCGGACCATTTCAGAGGCTTGCGTGACTCGACGGGTGGTTCTGCTGCATTAACTTCCCGCACCCACTGCTTGAGCTGGCGGTGCGAGGCATGCAGAGAAGCACCACCATCAACGCACAGGACCTCTGTGGCTTTCTGGAACTCCTTCTCATCAGTCTCCTCATCATCCATATCTTCATCATCGCCGTCATCTTCATCCTTGTCGTGGCCGCGAGGAGGTCTGTCTCCTTGCCGCTACTTGGCCTTGTCGTGGCGTCCTCCTCGGCCGGGACGTTTCTTGCCGGATCCACCAGCTCCTTCCTGGGCCTTCTCCTTGTCGCGCCGCTCGTATTCAGCTTTCTGTTGCTCAACAAGCTGCTCGACCCTCTTGCAGTTCTGAAGATCATGGCCCTTGGTGCGGTGAATCTTGCAATACTGCTTGTTGGTGCCATCCTGCTTGTCGGCGACCGCCATCTCCGCGGCATCCTCCTTGCCGGAGTCACCAGCTTTGGCTTCCTTGGCGTCGCCACCGTTGCCGGACTGCTCAACAATTAGCACTTCTTTGCCTTTCCTCCTTCTGTTGTTCCGCCACCGGTTTTTCCTTGTCGGGGCAGCATCTTCACTGTCAGATCCCTCTGCTCCTATATTTTCTCCTGGAGTCTCCTCCCTTCCTCAGCACGTGCGCACTTGTCGGCCAGTGCATATAACTCACTGACGTCCCTGATCTTGCACATCGCCATTTCCTCCCGCATCCTGCGGTTCCGCACGTTCTGATGGAATGAGCTGATCACCGCGGCTAGGTGGACATCTGGGATGTTGTGCTGCACACTACTGAATCTCTGAATGTACTTGCGTAGGGGCTCCCCTTCCTTCTGGGCGAGCAGATGAAGATCACTCTCCTGGCCATGAGGCTTGCGTCCGCCTGTAAAGGCACCGACAAACTGATGGCACAGATCAGCCCAAGAGGATATGGAATTGTCCGGCAAGTGCATGAGCCAGGATCTGATGTTGGGCTTGAGCACCAGCGGGAAGTAGTTGGCAAGGATCTTGTCATCTCGTCCCCCGGCAACTTGCACTGCAATGGTGTAGATGATGAGGAACTCTGACGGATGCGTCTTGCCGTCGTACTTCTCCGGTACGTCTGGCTTGAAGTTCTTTGTGCTGGGCCACTGGACTTGCCGCAGCTCACGAGTGAACGCAGGACAACCTACCGCGTACGGCAGATCGCCTGGTTCCCCTGGCGCATGCATGTCAACAGAGGGCCCAGCGCGCTTGTTGGATTGACGTCGCGCTTCTCTTTGGCGCTCGATGCGGGTTCGAGCGTCTTCTTGTTGTCGATCATGAAGAACTTGGCGCTGATCGCGATGGGCTCGTGGATCCGACGATGCAGTGGAGTCGTTGTTGAGGTGGATCCGGCGAGTAGGCGATCTTGGCCTTCGGGGCTGTGATTGCATGGTAGTTGCACTTCCGCCCGTTTCGTCGCCATCGGCTCGCGTCCGGCAACCCTGCCGCGGCGGCTACGCGCTCGGCCGCCATGGAGTGTCGCCGTTGGCGTAGCCGATGAGACTCTGAATGGTGGCCCTCCATTCGTCGATCTTGTCCGACGTCGGAGGGTAATCTAGGAGAAGTTGAGCTCGCGCCAAAGCTTCTGCTGGAGTGGTGGGTGGCAGCGGCGGACGGCGCAAGGAGCGGGACATGCTCGAACTTCTAACTATGTTAGAAGGAGCAGTATCCCGTCCAGGCGACCGTGCCCCGCTCGTGCCAGCATGCTGGTGTGCACGCTGGTCTTGAGCGTCCCGAGATCCACCAGCTTGATCTTGGCCCAGCGGACGTATGGCGCTGTGAACACCATGATGCCGTTGGTCCCGCGCCTCCTGAGACGGGCGCGGTGCACGTACGGACGCCGAGGTCTGTGCTGCCTTGTCCTTGGACTTGGCAGCACTGTGAGCACCCTCATCGACGCCCGTTCTTCCGCCGGCGTCCACTCCACCACCCGTTTGCTCCAACGGTGGCGGAAACGACGTGGACGGAGCGGCTGCCGCCGAAGTCTTCTTCTTCAGTGGCATGTTGATGAAGGGAATAAAGATCTAGCTCGTGTGAACACCGGATCATGTTCACACAATCTCGACGCCCCCTACCTGGCACGCTAAAGATGTCGGGGGAAACTGACCCACGAACACCTATGGGGCCGGCGGACCAGGCCCCTTTCGGTTCGATGGGGGGGCGGAGGTTGCACGAAGAGCAGATAGAGGCGAAGCACACGAGCGGTTTACCCAGCTTCGGAGCTCTTCGGAGAGATAATACTCCTACTGCTGCTTGTCTGACTATGTTATCATGTGTTCTTTCTCTCGAGAGAGCGTGGTCTCTTTCTGGTTTACAAACGAGTCGAAGTGATCGAACCTC
>NC_057810.1:43858251-43865693 GCF_018294505.1 Triticum aestivum
CTTTTATATGCTAAAGGGGTCACCGACAGGTGGCAACGCAGAGAAGGGCACAAACGTAAAAAGCGAGGTAGGTGATACAGTTGCTTGTGCAGTGCACCCTACCTAACTCTGACGGCAGGGGACAAGGGCATTAAATGCCCGTCTAAGTCGCCCGAACAGTGCAGAAAAGGACCGTTAGGGGCGCCACCGTTCGCCACGATGGTGATCTTGTCAGCTTCGCATGCCACTGCGCACCACTGGCTGCACAGCCTCCCGCCACGCGCGCCCGGAGAGGCCCCCAGAGCGACACGTTGGTGGATGCGCTGGAGCGTGGGCGCAGAGTGGCCGCCTGCCGCGGCAAGCGCCTTGCCGCTGCTGCTATCTTGTCGGGCCCGGAGGCTTGTCGCTCACCGGGCTTCGAGGTACCTTGGTTAGTCTTCCCGCCAAGCTCCTCTTGGCGGGGCCTTGTTGCCTTGCCGGAGCGCGTGGTGCATCGCGGCAAGTTCCTTGGAGCGCCTTGGTTGGCCTTCCCGGCAAGCTCCTCTTGCCGGGGTCTTGTCTCCTTAGCTTAAATACTTTGTTCTTGGATGGCTCCAAGGGAACCTTGGGGGATCTTGGTGTTCGCCCGGCAAGCCTTTGCCACGGGGTGCTGCAACTGCCCGTGCACAAGTTCGGGGTACTAGGGTACCCCTATTCTAGTACACCGACAGAAAGATCACATTGCCGGTGACATTTGGCAGTGAGCTGAACTTCAGGACTGAGAGGGTCACTTTTGACGTTGCTGACTTTCCATTGCCTTACAATGGGATACTCGGCCGTCCAGCACTCGCCAAATTCATGGCAGCCTCTCACTATGCATACAACGTACTGAAGATGCCAGGCCCGATAAGCGTCATCTCCGTCCCTGGTGACAAGAAGGATGCTCTTATCTCCGCCGAGAAGATCTACCGGGAGGCAGCAGCCGCAACAAATCGCAAATCACTTGCCGCTGAAGCTCCCGGGGGGAAGAAGAAGAACAAGTCCGGCAAGAGTTCTGATGCCCACTCCGGCAAGCGCACCTCTTCGGAGTGCTGCGCTACCGTCGAGGACACACCATCGAGCTCCACCGGCAAGTATAAGAAGGCAATGGCAGCTCCACCAGAGACCAAGAAGGTGTCCGCCAAGGAGGACGGCACTGGTGGTACTTTCACCATCAGTGCCACTCTCGACCCTAAATAGGAAAGCGTGCTCGTTGCTTTCCTGCGGGCGAACATCGACGTGTTTGCATGGCAACCGTCTGACATCCCCGGTGTTCCCAGGAAAGTAATTGAGCACCATCTTGCCGTCTGTCCTCATGCGCGGCCCGTCAAGCAGAAAGTCAGGAAACAAGCGGTGGAGCGCCAAGAATTCATTGCAGAAGAAATCAAGAAATTGGAAGCAGCAGGCCTTGTCAGAGGAGTGCTCCATCCTACGTGGTTAGCCAATCCTGTTGTCGTACGCAAAGCCAACAAGAAATGGAGGCTGTGTATCGAGTTTACCGATGTCAATAAAGCTTGTCCCAAAGACCCATTTCCCTTGCCGTGCATCGACCAGATTGTTGACTCCACAGCCGGATGTGACTTGCTTTCATTTCTTGATGCCATCAGATCTTCATGGCTGAAGAGGATGAGGAGAAGACCGCATTCATCACCCCGTGTGGCACGTACTGTTTCGTACGGATGCCTTTCGGTTTAAAGAATGCTGGTTCAACATTTGCAAGGGTAGTCCATCACGCTTTTGAGCCGCAAATGCACAGAAATGTGGAAGCCTACATGGATGACATAGTGGTCAAGAGCAAAGACAGGACGACCCTGATTCAAGATTTAGACGAAACATTTGGAAATCTGCGAAAGATCAACCTCAAACTAAACCCCGAGAAGTGTGTGTTTGGAGTCCCCTCCGGCAAGCTTCTCGGGTTCTTTGTGTCTCAGCGAGGAATTGAAGCCAATCCCGACAAGATCAAGGCCATTGAGCAGATTGAAGCACCAAAGCGCGTCAAGGATGTACGAAGACTTGCCGGTTGCGTGGCTGCTCTCAGCAGGTTTATCTCTAGATCTGCCGAGCGCGCCCTGCCGTTTTTCAAAATATTGAAAAAGGCAGGTCCAATGAAATGGACTCCGGAAGCGGAGGCTGCGCTGCAGGACTTGAAGAGATACCTGTCCTCCACTCCAACACTTGTCGCACCTAGGCCACAAGAGAAGTTGCTGCTGTATATAGCGGCAACCAATCAAGTGGTTAGTGCTGCGTTAGTGGCGGAGAGGGAGGCAGATGATGAGCCAGCAACCACGGCAAACGCATCCAGCGACGAGCAGGAGGCTTCACTGGCAAGATTTGGTCCGACAAGCTCTTGTCCGGCAAGCTCTGGTCCCGACAAAGATGGATCTGCGCAGACGCATAAGGAGATGCAGAAGAGAATGGTGCAGCGCCCAGTTTACTTTGTCAGTTCCCTTTTGCAGGGGGCTAGGACAAGGTACTCTGGTGTGAAGAAGTTGCTTTTCGGCCTTCTCATGGCCTCGAGAAAGCTGCGCCATTACTTCCAAGCACATGAGATCACAGTTGTCACTTGCTTTCCGTTGAAGAGGATACTGCAAAATCCAGAAGCAACAGGCAGGATTGTCGAGTGGGCACTGGAACTGTCAAGCTTTGGCCTCAAGTTTGAAAGCACTTCAACTATCCAAAGCAGAGCTTTGGCAGAGTTCATAGCAGAGTGGATGCCAACACCAGATGAAGAGATTCCAGAGACGAGCATCCCCGTCAAGGAAGCAAGCAAAGAGTGGCTGATGTACTTTGATGGTGCCTTCTCGCTGCAAGGCGCCGGTGCGGGCGTGCTACTTGTCGCACCCACCGGAGAGCACCTCAAGTACGTAGTCCAGATGCACTTCCCCAAGGAGCAAGCAACTAACAATACTGCAGAGTATGAAGGTTTGCTTGCCGGTCTCAGGATCGCAGCAGACCTTGGGATCAAGAAGCTCATTGTCAGGGGAGACTCACAGCTTGTCGTCCGCCAAGTGAACAAGAATTACCAGAGTCCGTTGATGGAAGCTTACGTTGATGAAGTAAGAAAGCTAGAAGAGCACTTCGATGGCCTACAAATGGAACATGTTCCAAGAGCTCAGAACAACATCGCCGATGGCCTGTCAAAGTGCGCCGCACTTAAGTTACCTGTGGAACCAGGGATCTTTGTGCTCAAGCTGACTCAACCGTCCGTAACACCATCAACTGGACAGAGCAAGAAGAGGAAGTTGATTTCTGGAGACTACTTTCCGGCAGAGCTCCCCGAAGCCGTCGACAAGAAAGTCCCCAAGATCAACACCAAGGGTGCTGAGGAGCACTCTGCTCCGGCAAGCCTTATGGTTTGTTCCGTCGTAGCAGACGCTCCCGACAAGCTTTGTTCCAGCAAGCTTGCCGGGGAACATCAAGCTCCGGCTGAGCCGCAGGTTCTCGCTGTAGAAGCGGATGTTCCCGCAGCAGCAGATGTGCCTTTAGTCCTTGTTGTCGAGCCACAAGCTCCAGCATGGGCATAGCAAATTGTCCGTTTCCTTCAGACAGGAGAACTTCCCGAAGAGCAAGAAGAAGCGGAAAGAGTAGCCTGACAGTCAAGTATGTACCAGTTTGTCGATAACATACTGTACAGAAGAAGACTCAACGGTGTGAAATTGAAGTGTATTTGCCGGGAAGACGGACAGAAGCTGTTGGCAGAGATACATGGAGGCATATGTGGTCACCACGTTGGCGCAAGAGCACTTGCCGGCAAAGCTTTCCGGCAAGGTTTATTTTGGCCGACAGCCCTCCAGGATGCAACTGCACAAGTAACCAAGTGTGAAGCGTGCCAGTTCCATTCCAAGCAGATTCACCAGCCAGCTCAAGCTCTCTAGACGATCCCTTTATCCTGGCCATTTTCGGTCTGGGGGATCGATATCCTCGACCCCTTCCCCCGAGCTGTCGGGTGCTTCGAGTACTTGTACGTTGCAATCGACAAGTTCACAAAGTGGCCGGAAGTGGAACCAGTGAGGAAGGTGACAGCACAGTCAGCAGTCAAGTTCTTCAGGTCGATTGTTTGCCATTTCGGGATCCCTAACAGGATCATCACCGACAACGGCACGCAATTCACGAGCCGCACCTTCATGCAGTACGTCCAAGATCTTGGCGCCAAGGTCTGTTTCGCTTCTGTTGCTCATCCGAGAAGGAACGGTCAAGCAGAGAGGGCAAATGCTGAAGTGCTGCGCGGGCTCAAGACCAGGACTTTCGACAGGCTGCACAAGTGCTGAAAGAACTGGATCAAGGAGCTGCCAGTGGTTCTTTGGTCAATCAGGACGACGCCAAATCGAGCCACTGGCCAGACGCCTTTAGCTCTAGTCTATGGAGCAGAGGCAGTTCTCCCCATGGAACTCATATACGGGTCACCTCGAGTGCTCGCTTATGATGAGCTTGAGCAAGAGCAGCTGCGACAAGATGACGCGCTGCTCGTTGAGGAGGACCGTCTTCAGGCTGCTGTACGAGCTGCTCGATACCAGCAAGCTTTGCGCCGCTACCATAGCCGCAAAGTTAATGCCAGAAGCTTCGAGGAAGGCGACCTTGTTCTTCGGCGCGTTCAGTCCGCCAAGAATTCCAACAAGTTGACGCCGAGGTGGGAAGGCCCTTACCGGGTGAAACGAGTCACTAGGCCTGGCGCTGTCCGCCTTGAGACCGAAGATGGCATTCCGGTGAGCAACTCCTGGAACATTGAGCATCTTCGTAAGTTTTACCCGTAGGGCGCGGTTGCCGGAACCTGTTCCGGCAACCACCTTTTGTACAAGTCTTGCCGATGTTGCATGTAATCCTTTGTACAAAGCCGGGCGCAGATCCCGTGCATAAGTAAAGCTCATGTGCTCCGCACATCTTGTCAATTTCATGCTTTTTACTTTATATTTGCATGCTTTATCTGACACTTTGTGCAGCACCTATCCCGGTAAGTAATAACGAGCCGAAAGGCTCCATATCTTTATTTTCTCTTCTTTCTTTTTCTCAACAAAGGAAAAGAAGGTTCCCTCGCACACAAGTTTGCCGGGGGGGAAAGGAGAAGATAATGGTGTGGACCAGGCGTCGTTTAAGGAAGTTTCGCCTTGCCGGGAAGCAAACGACAGAAAAGCTAAGTTGCCAAAGTCTGAGCAATTAGTTTTAATTTTTAAGTTATCTTCCTCGAACGACTGTGCTTTGTATGGAAAACATATGCACGGAGGAACCAACTCGTAGCTAGTTGCGCCTTTACTTTGTTTCGAGTCCGCTCAACAACTTAAGTGTGCTGCAACTAGTCGCGACAAGGTTTCTTGTCGGGAGCGGCACCGCCAACAGGCTGCTGACGTCCCGCACTTAGCGCTCGCAACTCGGGTGCCTACGCCGATAAGTTCCCTAAAAGCGTAGGGTAAAAACATACAAAGCAAGGGATCTAGTAAAGGAAATAACATAGCGATCATTATCCAAAATAAAGTTATATTACAAGATAACTTGTCGCAGCTCTAACAAATTGTTCCCATGACATGACAGTAGCAACAAGGAAAAAGATAAGAAGGGCGGCCTAGTCTACGCGACCGCCCTCAACCCTCTTGATCTCGCTCACCTTGTCCACAATGGGTGCGACAAGGGCCTTGAGCGCTTCCAGATCGGCGTCGGGCGGCAAATACCTGAGGACGTTGGTGAGGTTGAGGCCTGGGTTGCGGAAGGCCACCTTCACCAGCACCTTCTGAAGAACCCCCGCGCAAATCCTGCGCGACTCGTCGGCCAGCTGCTTTGGGATCTTCTCCCGGAGCCGCTGGAGGGCCGTCGCCACGCCCTTGAAGAACAAGCTGAGCTTGGCGCTGGGTTGGAGATGCTCGTCGGAAGAATACCCGAGGTCCTCCATCCCCAGCTGCGCCAGCTCCCCGTCGATGACTGCGGCGATATTCACCAGACCCTCGGTCCAGTGCTCGACCGTCTCCCTGAATGAGTTCTAGGTGACGGCAATGCTCGCTAGCAGCGCCTCGTCGGCCTTGATCTTCTCCGACAAGGTCACCTCTCGCTCCTTGGCGCCGTCCAGCGTCTGAGTCAGCGTGGCCAGCTTCAGCTCGAGATCTGCGTTGGAGTCCTTGACGGCGCTGAGCTCCTTGCCCCTCTCAGCGAGAAGACCCTGCAGCTCACCATGGGCGGCAGCATCCCTCTCGCGCTCGTTCTTGAGCACGACAAGCTCCTCGCCGCTCGTCTTGAGATTGGCCTCCAGCTGCGCCACCTTCGCCTCTAGCTCTTTCTTGGCGGCCTCAACAGCTGCGGCAGCATCCCTTGTTTGTTGAGAGCGCCGCCAATTGCTTGCTCGCACGCGGCAAGCTCTTCCTCGTGGATGTCAAGGTTGACCTTGCGCTGCGCCAAATCACCCTCCCGCGCAGATAGCCTCTCGGCAGCAAGCCGCTGCTGCTCTTCAACCTCAGCCTTCGCGAGGAGAAAGGCTTTCCTCTCCTCGGCGACTTGCTCCCGCTCTTCTCCCAGGCTCCGGAGAGTTTCCTGCCTGAGACCCCGGAGCTCCTCCGCACGCTTCTCGATGTCAACTCCCGCCCTCGCGACAAGCACTTCTCGGGAAGCCAGCTTGACTTGTCGGGCGCGGTAGAGCGACATCAGTCTCAGCAGCAGCCTCTCCTCCTCAGGCTCATCACTGTTGCTGCTTGGCGCGTCAACCAGCTTCAGCTTGGCAGAGGTAAGCACTTCTCCATCCAGGATTTCTCCTTCGACCGGCGCCCTGGAGCTTGACGCCCAGGGAAGCTTGATGAAGATACCGTCGCCGGCCTTCAGGTAGGCGCCGGGCTGTGGCTCTTCGGAGCCTGGCTCTATGGCAGCGGCGGGGGGATTGGCAGTCGGTGCAGCGCCTGGCGCTCCTGCAGCCTCGGGGCCGTCAGTGCGGTCGCCGAATCCCTCGCCGGCTTCTGCGGCGGCAGCTTTGGCGGCCTCTTCGCCGGCGGGTTCATCAACGCCGGCCTCTCCTTCAATGGCCTCGGTTTCCATCGGCTCGGTGGTGGATGGATCTGAAGAACGAAGAAGGGAGAGAAGTCAAGCGAATATGCAAAAAGAAAGTCAGAAGAAGAAAAACCCAAGGGCAAGTTTTTAGGCAAAAGGGGTACCTGTGCTGGGATCTGTAGTTGTGGTCTCCACCGCCGGAGGATCACTGGTTTCGTCCCTTGCCGGAGAACTGGCCCTTGCCGGAGAGTTCTCCCTTGCCGGAGAGCGCTCCCTTGCCGGGGACTCCTCCCTTGGCGGTGTAGTCGAAGCAGATGGCACTTCGGGGGCGGCTTCCGGGCCCTCCTGGTGAGGCTTCTCTGCTCCTACACAAATCCAACAATCAAGATAACAGCAAAGAAAGAGCAACCATGAGCGCCTGTCAGCAAGAAGTAAAACCATGTACTTACGCTGGGGGCTGCTTTGGGGAGTAGTTGCCAGGTCCGTCA
>NC_057810.1:43865953-43869462 GCF_018294505.1 Triticum aestivum
CTTCAATGACAATCACCGAGGCCTTGGCTCTCTTCGCCGCTCTCTGGGCCAGCGTCCTGAAAAGGAATGGATTCAGATCGAAGCAAGTCAGATACAAGACGAAAGCAACAAGAACGGAGAACCACAAGTATAGCAAGGAAGCTTACTCTTCTTCATCATCATCGGAGCTGAGCGCGGAGAGATCGAAGTCCGGCTCCCCTCCGGTGCGGCGAGGCGGAGGAGTAGGCTCCCTTGCCCGCTTGGCAAGAGCAGCAGCGGTGGACCGGGAAGACCCCGCTCCAGTTGCCGCAGCGGCGTGAGGCGCTCCCGCGGTAACGGTGCTTGCCGCGGTAGAGCGTGTCGCGCGGCTCGGCGGCTGTTGACCCGTCTGCCGCCCCGCTACGTCCCCGGCCTTGCGGAGACGCCTTCTTGGTGCAGCCGGGGGCTCCACTTGCGGCAAGCTGTCGGAAGGTTCGGGATCTTCCTCGTCGGGCTCGCTCGGCTCAGCTTCAGGGCCGGCAAGATCTTCCTCGCCGGCAAACTCCTCGCGCTCGGCAAGGCTTGCCGCCTCTGCTGCCTCTGCCTCCTCCACGGTGAACCCGAAGTCGCCCGCGGCAGCTGCTGCCGCAGCCTCTTCCGTCCTAGTGGTGATGCGCTGCAGCTCCGTGTCGGTAGTGTCACAGGTGAGGCTCTTCTGCTCGTTGGCGCGGATCGGCACTTCCTCCAGGCTGTCGAAGAACGCCCGCACGACGTCATCCGCAGGCTCTTGCCAAGTTGGGGCGATTCCGAGCGAATCGCACAACGGCATCATCGCGCGGATCCGGTCGAGTGAAGAATTGTTGCACAACGGAACAACGCTCCTCGGCAACATGAATGGATGCTGAGGATCGCGTTTGAACAACTCCAGGAGCATCGCATCCAGCTCCAGGACGGTGAAGTTGAAATTGAGGCCCGGGCGCAACCTCATGATATCCGCCAAGTTCTTGAACTCCCAGGCGGGTCTCCCTCTCTCCTGCGGGGGGGCGATCGGCGACGAAGGAAATCTGCGCCAACAGCGCCTACAGTGAGCCCGGCAAGCCTGAGGCGAAGGATTCGGGTGATGGCGATCTTCAGCCTGTCGTCTTCCGGGGCCACGTTGCTCCAATCGTTGCCGCGTACTATTGGGGCTTGGCGCACGGCAGTAAATGGCTGCGGGTTCTCCTCGACGATCCAACACCACTCCGCTCTCCACTCCTCCCATTTGCTGCAAAGCTCTCCCTCCAGATAAGCTTCTTTCTTGCCGACTCTCGAGATCCAGGCGATTCCTCCGGCAAGGGGCTCTCCTCTCTCGACTCGGGGCATAAAGAAATGGCGGAAGAGGGCTACGTTTGGGTGGACTCCGACAAAGTTTTCGCACAGATGTGCGAAAACTGCCATGGTCAGAACGGCGTTGAGGGTGAGATCAAGGAGGCGGAGCCCGTAGGTGTTCATAATGTCGCAGAAGAATTCCGAGAAGGGCGGGCAGAGCCCACAATAGAAGAACAGCGCGAAGAAGGGGTACCCGTTTGGAGCCAGCTCCGAAGCAGCGGCCGGGAGTACCCTCGTACGCGGATGCGCTCGCGTCTCCGTCGACCAGAAGAGGTAATAGTACTCCCTCAGCTCCTTGGCGCCGAGCTGAGGGGGAAAGATGGCCCACTCCTTACGCAGCGCCGCGAGCCGCTGCGCCTCGGCCGACTTCACGCCCTTCCCCTTGTCGGCTTTCGGAGCCATGGCGGGGGTGGCGGGGGAGATCGACGGCGTTGGTGGTGCTGGTGGCGACGGGGGGCGGAGCGCTGCTCTCTTTCGGCTTTGAGGAGAAAGGGGAGCGACGGAGATTTTCGAGGAAGGAGTAACAAACGGCGAGATGGGCGAACTGCCCCTGTTTCCCCTTCTTATAAAGAGGGAGGGGGCAGACGTTTCGCCCTTCCGGATAAAGAAACCACCCACGATCTCTCCCACTATGCCACATTCAACGCGTGCCGTTGGGGGAGGGCGCGGTGGATACGGAGTAAGATACGGCGTGCCCCAGGCCGCGCGTGTGCATGTGCCCTGTTTTGGGCCTGGCCCAACAGCGCTCGGCACCGTGTGTGGCCCAGACCCGGGGGCTCCTGTCGGTGTACTAGAGTAGGGGTACCCTAGTACCCCAAACTTGTGCACGGGCATCTGCAGCGCCCCGCGGCAAGGGCTTGCCGGGCGACCGCCAAGGTCCTCCGTGGTCCCTTTGGGGCCATTCAAGAACAAAGTATTCAAGCCAAGGAGACAAGGCCCCGGCAAGAGGAGCTTGCCGGGAAGGCCAACCAAGGCATCTCAAGGAACTTGCCGCGACGCACCACGCGTCCCGGCAAGGCCCGGTGAGCGACAAGCTTCCGGGCGCGACAAGACCACGTCCGCGGCAAGACGCTTGCCGCGGCAAGCGGCCACTCTGTGCCCACGCTCCAGCGCATCCACCAACGTGTCGCCCTGGGGGGCTTTCCAGGCACGCGTGGCGGAAGGCTGTGTAGCCAGCGGTAAGCGGTGGCATGCGATGCTGACAAGATCGCCATCGTGGCAGGCGGTGGCGCCCCTGACGGTCCTTTTCTACACTGTTTGGGCGACACAGACGGGCAGTTAATGCCCTTGTCCCCTGCCGTCAGGGTTAGGTAGAGTACACTGTACAGGTAGCTGTACCAACCACCTCTCTTTTTACATTTTTACCCTTCTCTGCATTGCCACCTGTCGGTGACACCTTGAGCATATAAAAGGAGGCCCATGCGCAACGTAGAAGGGGTTCGGATCATTTGGAAGCCAGAAAAACACCTAGCTCTCTGGAGCAAGAACACAATACAATCAGACAAGCAGTAGTAGGAGTATTATCTCTCCGGAGAGCTCCGAAGCTGGGTAAACTGCTCGCGTGCTTCGCCTCGATCTGCTCTTCGTGCGATCCCCGCCTCCCGCCGAACCGAAAGGGGCTCGGTCCGCCGGTCCCATAGGTGTTCGTGGATCAGTTTCCCCGACAATGACCGCTACCCTGGATCTCACTACTATCATTGCTATGCTAGTTGCTTCGTTCTATCGCTATGCTGCGCTACCTATCACCTGTTTATCAAGCCTCCCAAATTGCCATGTCAGCCTCTAACCTTTTCACCCTTCCTAGCAAACCGTTGCTTGGCTATGTTACCGCTTTTGCTCAGCCTCTCTTATAGTGTTGCTAGTTGCAGGTGAAGTTGAAGATTGCTCCATGGTGGACAGGATTTTGGTTGGGATATCACAATATCTCTTATATTATTAATGCATCTATATACTTGGTAAAGGGTGGAAGACTCGGCCTTATGCCTGGTGTTTTGTTCCACTCTTGCCGCCCTAGTTTCCGTCATACTGGTGTTATGTTCCCGGATTTTGCGTTCCTTACGCGGTTGGGTGATTTATGGTTCCCCCTTGACAGTTCGCTTTGAATAAAACTCCTCCAGGAAGGCCCAACATTGGTTTTACCATTTGCCTCACCTAGCCCTTTTTCCCTTGGGTTTCCGGAGCCC
>NC_057810.1:44171430-44182531 GCF_018294505.1 Triticum aestivum
GGGGTTAGCTAGAAGGAGATTGTTAAGTGTGAGTGTGTGTTTTGCCCATCCAGGCGGAAGTTATGTGCACAAAAGAGGAGAACAATTCGATGTGGCATTAGGATTGAGGGTAATTAACTACGTATGGACACATAGAGACCTTGAACGTGCATGTGTGAGAGGTATACATGTATACGTGGGATGTGTGTGTGTGCGCACGCGCTTGATCGAGATAAAATAAAGAAGACATAAGTCCTAAGATCAACGACATGGGAGAGACGGATCGGTCTGACAATATGCATGCATGTGAGAATGCAGGGAAGAAGGCCCGACAATTGAGCATGTGTTTTTGTCTTTAAGAGATAGTGGCGTGGGCTGGAGCATGCATCTATGGTGAGCAGAGGGGGTGAGGCGCAATGATTGTGCAAAAGAGATCAACCTATAAATGCATATGTATGGATAGACATATATAGTGTGGGTGATAGGAAGCAAGACTCCGTGCGAGAAAGAAATGTTGACGGAGAAACTACAGATAGATACCGAGAAGGAGATGCTAGCTAGAGAGACATCCGTTAGTTTGGGTGTCGGAGATGACCGTCGGGTGGTTCAAAGGGTGAAGTTATATATGTGTGTGAGAGGGAACTTGACTGCATGCATGTAGATAGAAACATATGTAGTGTGCGTGATAGGAATCAAGAGTGGGGGCGAGAAAGAAGGTTGATGGAGAAACATATAAATAGAAAGATAAAGATCCTAGCTGGTGTGCACTAGAGATAGGAGTCGAGTGGATCAGAAGGCTGGGTTATGTGTGTGGGTGTGAGAGACATAGAGAGAGGGTGCATGTGAGTCACATACAAACAAATATCAGAGAGAAATGAGATCCAGAGAGACGGAGTTTTGTGTCTGCGAGAGAGAAAGATATTTCACAACGAGAGTGATAGCTAGAGAGACATATGAGGGAACACAAGATATCTCTAGGGAGAGAGGGTGTGTTTGAGGGACATACAAGAGAACAATGGAGAAATATGAGACCCTGGGAGAGAGAGTTTGTGTTTGTGTGTGAGAAAGAGATATTGAAGAGGAAGAGTCGTAGGTTCTCATATCTAAGGAGCGAAAGACATCTCTGTATGAGGGGTGTGCGAGTGGCACACATGGGAATAGTTGAGAGAAATGAGACCCTGGGAGACAAAGTTTTGTGTTTGTGTGAGAGAAAGAGATTCCACATGGAGAATCATAGCTAGAGACACATAGCAGGGAGCGAGATATACTTAGAGGGAGATAGAGTGATGAAGGTCGATGGAGAGAGTACCGTCAGTGTGTTACAAAGATAAAAGATCATTGTCGACATACAGGTAGCACGAGAGATGCCTGAGAGACGATGAACGCGTATAGGTCCAGAGAGATAGTCCTATATAAGCATGAGTGATAGCTATATGAGACGAATATCTGGATTAAAGGGGATTCAAATATTTAAACTGGAGATCATGACATTGATAATATCATAATGCAAATTGGTGTATCAAACATGCATATTCATTTGAATTTGGGCACACGTGTAATGTTATATAGTTTATCAATATTGGTGATCCATAGATTCTTCAATTACAAACAATGCATGGTTTATATGCAATTAGTGTCTAAACGGGATTACACTATAGGTTGCGTGTGTGAAACACATTATACATGTTTGAGAAGTTAAAAAAACCCGCATGAAACAAACATTAATTAGAGACAGTTAGCGAGGAATGCATACATTGGATTTCAACATAAAGTGGTTTCAAATATTTGAAAATCCAAATTGATGGATACAACCTTATGAATCTGAGATCATGCCATTTGTAAACCATATTTATGTATAAATGGTGTTGTGCTTTTGAAAGTATATATGTAAAAAAATGATGTATATAGAATGTAATTCCAATTGAAAATGGATCCCGCCCGAAAAAATAGTAGAATACAAACGGGATTCGAATTGAGTTGGCACGGTAAACGTGCACTGTGCAAAATTTGAACGAAGCGGGGAAAGTCGCAGTAACCACCCGAACCCAAAATCTGCGAAATGGAAATCACTATTGCCTATCCCTGCCGCGCAAAGCCTATCTGCTGGATTTCTACAGGTTTCGATAGGGGTAGGTTTGTAATTTCACCCAAACGTGACGTAACCGCCTCTCACTCGGATTCATACACGGTGGGCACCAAAATACAGTGTGCCCTTGGCTGAAATAAACTCCCTCCCCGATTCATATTCATACACGGTGGGCGCCAAAAACAAACTCTCGTCGGCAAATATTTGGTGTATGCGAGATTACCGTCCTATCCCCAACCGACTAATGTTGCTGTGATGTACGTAGTAGAAATTTGAAACGGGGGCTAAGTTTGTAAATTTCCTCGCATTTGAGACAAGCGCGCCCTGACTACATGGTTCCCCCTTCCTCTCTACCTCCCTTTTCCCCATTCATACTCCGTGGGCGCCAAAACACCCTCTCCACCCCACCCTCCTCCGTCCGCCGCCATCCGCCACCCCATCCACCGTAGTCCTCCTCCACCATGCCGGAGCTGATACCCTGACGCCGCCATCCATTACAAGAGATCTACCTCTCTCATCCACGCCTTCGGACCGGGATCCTTGCATCCCGTCCTCTCGCTTCATCCCCGCCGTCATCCACCTTGCCGGCGCCGCCCTTACGACCGTCTACCCTCCTAGATCTGCTTCCACTGCCGACAACCATCACTACCGCAGCACCGTCAAATTCTCACCAGATGCGTACATGGCGCTGCACCAGAGGCGGTACTCTTTCGTATCTGCTCAACTTATTTATCATAGCAAGAAAATAGATCGCCACTGCTTTACTCTGATTTCTTGTCTTGGTTGCGAAGTTGCCTTTGTCCGGTTTGCACCTCCAGATCCGCCATGGCACGCTTAACACTATACTCCCAATGCTTATGGTTTTCCCCTTTTATATTCCACACTAGTTAAATCACAGTAGACTAAATTTCAAAATTGGGTCAGTCGATTTTCCAGAGCTCGCCGGAGTTCGCCGGTGCGATCCAAGGGGCTCGGGTGGTTATGGGGCCTCGCCGAACGAAGAAAACTCGACGCGGGTGGGGGGTGGGGGTGGCGGAGGAACACAGGCGGTGGGGGCCGGTGGTCCGGCCGGCGGCTCATGCGGTGTTCTGTATGGGAAGAATCACAGACGAGGAAGAAGAAGGGTTAGGAGACATAGGATCTTCATCCAACCGCCTGAAATGGTCGAGAAACAGCTGGGAGTTGCATTCTTAATGCGCTCTGGTTCATCATGTGTGGGCACTGCGCAACCAACATTTTATTATCCAAAATCTGCTTGCTCTTCTTTACCATGTTTGATAGTGCTGGCCTGTACGCGATCGATAGGCTTTCAATTACTAGAGGCAATACAACACCGTATTTTCAAGCCAGTTCCACTTTCCCGATTTATATATCATGGTTATGGTGTACCCCTATTATGTACACTATGATGTGCCTAGTTGTTGTGTGCTCTTGTTATCATGGTTTGGCAATAAACTATCTATACAGTAAATTATGAACCTATCATCTACCAGCTATCCTTACTTCTGGAGCCTATTTTTTTGTGTACTTGTGCCAGATTATATAAATGCATGCACGATATTACAGCACACATGAGCTCTCTCATCAGAATCCAGTGATAGCACATAAGTGTTTACAGGGGCGCCCCTATATTAGAATATCATCTGCATTACAAAGATAATCTCACAACTATTTATGTTTTCATGGTTCACAGATATTATACGCAATTACAGTGAATATCAGAATCCGCGCATCAGAAGAATACTATGGAACACTGCAATGACTTACAAAATTGGTACCAAGGCATTGAGTGCCATTTTGGAAGCAATGAAAATCGTACGCTCCCCACCTATTGATTCTTGTTCAGAATATCATTCTAATGACTATTCTAACCTCGAGGAGTCAAAGGCACATGGCATGTCCTGTTCACCCATCAAGGTGCCTGTTCTAATTTGGCAAGGTTTTATTGATTGCGTGTATCTTGCATATGTTGTCTTGCATTTCTTCTACTTTGTTGCACCACCATCTGCTTAGTTTACTCATCATATAACTCGAGATGCTATGCCCATCCATTATCAATACATATTCCATCTGTCGTTATACCATGTTTTTTCACTCAAATGCTGTTCTTGTGCATCAGACATCAAAAAGGAAGAGGGTGATTGCCGAACCTGAAGGAGCACCAGCAAAGTCCTTGAAAAACATGGTGGTGCCGGAGAAATCAGACAGTGCCCCACTTATATTGGTTGTACAACCAGTGACACAAAACATAGGACCGACTCTAGCAGACTGTACCCATACTTCACTGGCCACACCACTAGCCCCACCACACAGGACCTGCACTCCAGCAAAAGGTATACCGATTTCATTTGCCATAGCACCAGCCGTACCACAGAAAAATCCCACTCCAGCAAAAAGTACAGCAAGTCCACCAGCCGAAGACCTATCCCAACTGCAAAGACGACCAATTCCTGCAGATTGGAACCCCATTCCATTTATTGCCAATTTAAAAGACAATGCTTTCAATGTTGTTAGGGACTACGTGCATATATTCCCATCATGTGAATATTATAGTGAAGACAAACACCATTTTCACATCTTCCTGTCCAACTTACGTGTAAGTGCTATTATTCATGGTTATTATTTTCCTGTTTTCTGCTGATCGAACACATCAATGATTTACATTACATTGTTGTAACTAGGTGATGGTCAATCTCGATAGTCATGACGAGCAAAGCTTGCTTGTGCTTTTCAAGGAAGCATTGCAGCAGTATCGGTGTTACCTGAGGAAATCACACTTTGATGGCAAGTCTATAAACGAATTTCCGGTGAAGTCTCCTGTGCTAAATTTAGAAGACATTGAATGGAAAAACCTTGTTATGCATTGGTCTTGTTCCCGGGATGAGGTACTATCTATGAAATCACATGACAATTTGAACTTCTACTTTTCTGCATGTGCCTTACGGATCTTTTTTGCAGGAAATCAGCTCGAAGAAGAATTCCGGTTTGAAAAGAACGATAGGATATCGCAAATATGCTGCCCGCTGCTTTGCTCTTGTTATTACCTGTTGTCCTGTATCACTGTACTTGCATACATACCTGGTTCATTATGTGACAGCAGTATGCATGATAGCTTGCTTATCAATTGTTCGCTCCAAATTATCTGATCTGTATGAATGGTTACATTAGCGTAGAATATATCCAATGCCAATGATTTTTTAGCTCTGCATTGTTCTTGTAAGTACATGCTGTCCTTTATCAGTGTACTTATATTGACAAGTAGTTGTTCATGTACCATCACTCTGCAGCTTATTTTCCTTTGCCCTCCATTTTCTACACATCAGATCTATATTTACTCTTACCATAAGGTTGGTACTGAAGAAGTTTAGCTGTGCATTGCTCTTGGCTGTGCCTTTTTCCTATATCGCTGCACATAAATTTGTAGCTGCTTGGTTATGTAGCATCACTCTTCATCTTATCTTAAATATTCTCCATTTTTTCGTATATTATCACATCTATATTTACTCTTAACAAACTGTAGAATAAAGGCAATGCTTATGAAGAACATTCTGTGGTAAACTTCTTGAATTGCCCCCCCCCCCCCAACAGCATGGACAAGGGCTTTATAGAGCCTATCTTCACCAGTAATGTAAGTTTGTCCTTCTCAAGCCTTCAAACTTTCTTGTGTATATTTGGTTAGGCATGACTGCAAGAGCTGTTTATTTTTCATGTTTGCATCAAATTGCATGTTTAAAGTTTATTATGTAGTTCATAAACAAAAGTTTGTCCTTCTCAATTTAAGTTTTCAGTTGTACAACCAAGTTACTTCTTCATACCATGTAAATTAAACTATACAGAGCAAGTGATCTTCTTTTGCACTGCATGTATGCTTCTGTTCTTCATCCGTAATCCAGTGGTGTGGTGAACCTACCCACTACAGCACAATGTCATATTCTGCAATGTCTTAACTATGAACAATGTCATATCATTCTACTATTATTTAAACCGCCTCTTTATTTGCCAATCTGAAATGGGATAAATTGACAGCACACTAACCATTGATAATTATGTGTCATCTGTCTGCTTGTTTATCTTTCAGAGTGAGGAAGATATAAGTGTTGAACAAGCGCAGTCTCATCATCTTGCTCAGCTACTTGTGCTGCAGCTCCCCAGCAGGGCTAACCTTTCTTGAACTCTATTAAAGTGCTGTCGGTTTTGTATATTATTTTGTCGGCGTGTTTATTTGCCCTGGTGGCGATCTTTGATGCCCGGTGTATGTAATCTGCTGTCTGCTTGTGCTTTATTATCATAGTGGCGAACTTTGATGCCCAGTGGATGTAATATGTCATAATTTCTTTATTGTATAGTCTAGGTTTTTTCTTATTCACGATGCTGCAGTTATTTTACTGTATATATATCATGTCTTGGCAGTAAACCGGCCAAACCGTAAAATTATGGTACATAATCGGGCCGTCATGCAATCACGATGTATGATCCGCATCATGGGCCACGTTAAACTGGCCCACTAGTAGATTCGGGCCTTTAATAGGCCGACTAACCCCGGCCCTCTTTTCGCAAGAAAACTCAATGGGCTTTTGGGAGGCTGAGAAGTAGGCTGGGCCTGAAACGTGCCGAATAGCTCACGGGCTTTTAACAGGCCAAAGTTGTCTCGGTCCTTGTTTGGCCCAATCAGATATCGGCTGCGAGCAGGCCGGATGCAAATCGGGCCGTAGTTAGGCCCAACTATATGACGGGCTTTTAACATGTCGAAATTAATATAGGGCCGAAATGTTAAATGGGCCCTTAACAGGCCAAAACTAATATCAGGCCGAATTACTAAATGGGCCTTTAGCAAGTGGGCCTACACGCATAGCGTCCAGTCAACGGGCCGAATCTGATATGGGTCATAATTGAGCCCAAAGCCTCTTAAAGTGCCGGACCTGATCTGAGCCGTGATTTGGCCCAGAAAGTGGGAGGCTTTTAACGGACTGGATCTTATATGGGCCATTACTAGGCCCGGAACGTGGTAGGACATTAATGGACCGGATCAATTATGGGTCGGCATTTGGCCCAAAACATGGCAGCCAGTTAATGGGCCAGCCTACTAGGGTCCTCAAAATCTTGTGGGCCTATAGCTGGGCCGGCCCATTAATGTCGGCGAAATCTCGTGGGCCTTTAGCTGGGCCGGCCCATTATGATCCGCAAGAATTTTGGGGGCCTTTACCTGGGCCGGCCCATTATGGCACGCAAAAATCTTGTGGGCCTTTACCCGGGCCGGCCTATTGTCAGGACCCCGACTCGATGTCACATCGATCTAGCTGGTAACACCTCATATCACTTTGCGGCCTCACGCACGGTATTCCCACGGGAGTCGTCTTACCTTTTTCCCGGGACCGTTTGCGCCTTTTGGCTCACGTATATGATAGTGTCGCTAGCATCCATATGATAAAGAGCCCGGGCTGACATGACTAGTCGTAAACCCAAAGTGGCACAGACTTACAGGGACAGGCATCCATGACCCAGCTTCGAACGTGTCGGTCATCAGCAAGTGGGTCCGGGCTGTAGCACTGGGCTAGCAGGACTCCGGTAAACCGGGCTGTAGCGGGCTAACAGGACTCCGGTACTCAAAGCGTGACATTTCCCCGAAGGGACAGACACAGGAACGAAGAAGGACACATGCCGGCCAGCCTAAGTGTTCCAGAGCAGTAGCAAGCTACCATGGCTCAGCGGTAACACTAGGAGACATTTCCCGGTAAGAGAGGCTACTAAAGATAAACAACTAGATAGTCAGATCCCACACATACCAAGCATTTCAATCATACACACAATATGCTCGATATGTGCAAATACAACGAAGCATCACAACATGACTCTACGACACAAGTACTTTATTTAAGGCTCAGGGAGCCATACATAGCATACACACAAAGGTACGGGTCTCACGACCCAACATACAAGTCATACAATCATACAAGCCAACAGCGGAAGTAACTTGTCTGAGTACAGACAACTAGTAAAATAAAAGAGGCTTTGGAAAGCCTGGCTATACTACGTGGTCCCTCACAAGCTCAGGGTCACCACCTGGGTCTTTAGCCTACTCGTTGATGTCAACGTCTACATAGAACCCATCAGAAGGGGTTGCAGCGTCTTCTGTAAAAATGTAGATTATAGCAACATGAGTACAAAGGTACTCAGCAAGACTTACATCAGATCCTACAAACATGCATAGTATCAAGAAGGGTTGGTGGAGTTATTGCAGCAAGCCAGCTTTGACTCTTGGCTAGACTATCCTACGATACTCCAATTTGAAATAGTTTTGCGCACACGAGTCCACTACTCACCACTTCAATACACTACCGAGGATCCACCTCCGTCTTCCTACGGAAGAGCCATCCTCGGCACTCACACTTATCTTGAGGCTTTTAGTAGTTTCCATTTACTTGTCTATGAACTGTATAGGCAACCAAGTAGTCCTTTACCGCGGACGCGGCTATTCGAATAGATCATGTTAACCCTGCAGGGGTGTACTTCTTCATACACGCTCTCACCACTTACCGTCGTTTACACGACATGTACTCGGCAACCTTCAAGCGGAAGCCCAACGTGGGTGTCGGCCACGACCTACCTAATCACCTAAGGCTCCAGTCCAGGTTTATCGCCTATTCAGGTTCCATCCGCAGGGAGTCCGACCGAGGTTTCCCATACGGCCCCGAACGATGTGAACAGGGTTCCCGAGATACCTAACGGGTATTCGGTACACCCGGCCACGTACCTACCGCATCACAGCCCACCCCTACGGTCAGCGCTGTCCACGGCCTCCAGTAGGCTACAAACACCAGAAACTACTTGCAACTCCTGGACGGAGAGCTAGGGTGAATAAGAAGTCGAGAGGGTCCATTGGTTTCGGGCCCAATGCATGGTAGTAGCTGGTTCTTAAATCACACATACAGATCTCAGTGCTTAGGGTCGGCTTCAATGAAACAACCCACCATGTACTCCTACATGGCCTCTCATCGATACCTTTACCAAATCGTGTTCACCACACCACTCTCATTACCGACATAATCATTTCACTCTAGCCCATCTCCCAGATGAACCAGACCTGACACAACTCTAAGCATAGCAGGCATAGCAAGGTAGGAACAACACATACATATGGCTCAATCAACTCCTACACATGCTAGTGGGTTTCATCTAGTTACTGTGGCAATGACAGGTCATGCAGAGGAAATGGGTTCAACTACCGTAGCACACAGCAGTTTGAATCGCGTTTTCTTAATGCAGTAAAAGAGAGCAGGAGCGAGAACATGGGATTGTATCGATATGATCAAATGGTTGGTTGCTTGCCTGATGGTTCGTTGCACGGATACGACTCTTCGTTAGGGTAATCACGGTACTCCTCGGGGACAGATCCTGTCGCAAAGGATAACGATACACAGGCATCACCAAACAATGTGCAACAATATGATGCATGCATGAAACATGGCAATATGAGTGTGTTGGGCTAATGCAACTAAAGCCAGGAGGGTTTGAACAAATTTGAATCAAAGATTCAAATTTCAAATTCAAATATGGCCTTTTAAAGTGCCTTTTCTTGTTCTGATTAAAACATCACTTTAACTTGTTTGATCATGCATGAAAATAGTACAGATGGATAGATTGGATTTTTCTGATCATTTTTCATATATTATTTGTCCAATTTGGAGTTACAGAATAAAAGTTATGAATTTTTGAAGTTTAAATAATATTCTGGAATTTCCTGATTTAATTTAAATCCAGAATTACATTTACTGCGTCAGCCTGACATCACAGTGACATCAGCAGGTCAACAGAGCTGGCTCGGGTCAAACCTGACGTGTGGGGTCCACACGTCAGTGACCAGGGGCTAATCCCGCGTTGACCCGGGGCTGGTTAGCTTTGACTAAGCCCTGGGGACCCACTGTCAGCGTCTGGGGGTGGTGGATTAGTGGTTAATCATCTAGGCCACGTCAGCTCGCCGGAGTTCTGGCCGGCGGCGACCAACAGTGCGGCGGCGATAGTGGTTTTGGTTGTTTCGGCCACCAAATGGACCGTGGCGACCACCGGAGTGAAGCTGAGGACGACCCGCGGCTCTTGGCGGAGTCAGTTGGGGTCGGGGTGGCCGGAGTTGACGGCGGTGAGCTCGGCTGCGGCCGCCGGGGTTCGGTCGTGCGCGGGACTGGTGCTGGAGCTCGAAGTCGAGCAAAATGAGGCGCTAGGGGGGCTCTACTGGTTCTTGCGAACGTGTTGGACTCGTCGGGGTGACCAAATGGTCACCGGAGCTACGTCGACGGCGAGCTCGGCGACGGCGGAGGTTCGGCCGTGGTGGAGATGCAGCTACGGTGAGGGAACGAGGGGAAGGAGAGGGGGAAACGACTCGTGGGCTCACCGCGGTTGCAGTGGGCGTCGAAGTGGGCTCGGGGACGCGCTGGAGACGGCGAATTCGTCGGCGACGGTGATCGGAGTCCGAAGAGGGGAACGGCGACGAGGCGGCGATGCAGGGCTTCCGGGGACTCGTGGAGCGGTGGGGAGGAAGAGGAAGTTGTGGCGAAGCTTCTGAGCTACTCGGGGGAGCGAGGGGTGGCCGGAGTCAGTGGCTACGGCGAACGGCGGCGACGGTGTGCTTCGGCCGAGAGCGAGAGAGAGCGAGGGGGAAGCCGGGGGAGAGTGAGAGAGAGAGAGAGGAAGAGGCGTGGCGTCGTCCAGGCCATCGAGGCGAGGAGAGGAGGCCAGGCAAGCAGGCGAGCAGGTGGCGTGGCGCGGTGGCGCGCGCGCGCGCCGGCCACACTCCCCTCCCTCTGTCTGGACGAAGACGACAGAGGAGGGAGGTGGGCTGGGCCGGCTGCTGGCTGGGCCAGCCAGCTGGCTGGGCCGCACAGTGGAGGGGCCCAGGTAAGCTCCTCCTGTATTCCTTTCTGTTTTTTTTAAATTTTCTGACATTTGTTTTGATTTAATTAATATATTAAATCATTTATTTAACTTATGCCAATTTTTGCAGGAGCCTTATATATTATTCCAAAGCTCTTTTACAAATGGCAT
>NC_057810.1:44187568-44196051 GCF_018294505.1 Triticum aestivum
TGACATCAGCAGGTCAACAGAGCTGGCTCGGGTCAAACCTGACGTGTGGGGTCCACACGTCAGTGACCAGGGGCTAATCCCGCGTTGACCCGGGGCTGGTTAGCTTTGACTAAGCCCTGGGGACCCACTGTCAGCGTCTGGGGGTGGTGGATTAGTGGTTAATCATCTAGGCCACGTCAGCTCGCCGGAGTTCTGGCCGGCGGCGACCAACAGTGCGGCGGCGATAGTGGTTTTGGTTGTTTCGGCCACCAAATGGACCGTGGCGACCACCGGAGTGAAGCTGAGGACGACCCGCGGCTCTTGGCGGAGTCAGTTGGGGTCGGGGTGGCCGGAGTTGACGGCGGTGAGCTCGGCTGCGGCCGCCGGGGTTCGGTCGTGCGCGGGACTGGTGCTGGAGCTCGAAGTCGAGCAAAATGAGGCGCTAGGGGGGCTCTACTGGTTCTTGCGAACGTGTTGGACTCGTCGGGGTGACCAAATGGTCACCGGAGCTACGTCGACGGCGAGCTCGGCGACGGCGGAGGTTCGGCCGTGGTGGAGATGCAGCTACGGTGAGGGAACGAGGGGAAGGAGAGGGGGAAACGACTCGTGGGCTCACCGCGGTTGCAGTGGGCGTCGAAGTGGGCTCGGGGACGCGCTGGAGACGGCGAATTCGCCGGCGACGGTGATCGGAGTCCGAAGAGGGGAACGGCGACGAGGCGGCGATGCAGGGCTTCCGGGGACTCGTGGAGCGGTGGGGAGGAAGAGGAAGTTGTGGCGAAGCTTCTGAGCTACTCGGGGGAGCGAGGGGTGGCCGGAGTCAGTGGCTACGGCGAACGGCGGCGACGGTGTGCTTCGGCCGAGAGCGAGAGAGAGCGAGGGGGAAGCCGGGGGAGAGTGAGAGAGAGAGAGGAAGAGGCGTGGCGTCGTCCAGGCCATCGAGGCGAGGAGAGGAGGCCAGGCAAGCAGGCGAGCAGGTGGCGTGGCGCGGTGGCACGCGCGCGCGCCGGCCACACTCCCCTCCCTCTGTCTGGACGAAGACGACAGAGGAGGGAGGTGGGCTGGGCCGGCTGCTGGCTGGGCCAGCCAGCTGGCTGGGCCGCACAGTGGAGGGGCCCAGGTAAGCTCCTCCTGTATTCCTTTCTGTTTTTTTTAAATTTTCTGACATTTGTTTTGATTTAATTAATATATTAAATCATTTATTTAACTTATGCCAATTTTTGCAGGAGCCTTATATATTATTCCAAAGCTCTTTTACAAATGGCATAATTTTTGGGTATATATTAATATATATAATTAATATAATTCCAATGCAAATACCTATGCATTAATTCAAAATGCCCAAAATAAATGTCCATGAGCCACTAAAATTATTGGTTTGATTTTTATCTCTGTCCAATATTTTCAGAGAGCAACATGAGCATTTTTCTTGGATCATTTTGGAGAAATTTTCATTTGGGTCATTTTCAAGATGATTCTGAGGGTTTCACAGATCGCCATTTCAAGTTTCTGATGAAAGAGTAAACATGATGCAACACTCTAATGCATGACTAGCTAGGGTGTGACACCTATTATGGCCCGCGAAATCTTGTAGGCCTTTAGCTGGGCCAGCCCATTATAGTCCGCAAAATCTCGTGGGCCTTTAACTAGGCCAGCCCATTATGGGCCGCCAAATCTTGTGGGCCTTTAGTTGGGCCAGCCCATTTTTACTTGATTGGTCGTGCCACATGTCGACGTATCATAGGCGCCTTCTGTCCAATGAGTGGATGACATCTGTCCCAATGATGAGCCGACACGTGTTTCCTCCAGCCAATGATGATTCTACACGTGGAAAATCCCCATTGGTCGGGGCTGTTAACGGGTTATCGGATCCAAAACCCGACCCGATAGCTTAACGGCGTTCCGTTACGGTGGATGCCACGTGTCGGTCACCCTTGACGAAAGCACTTCTGTGACGCGCGATTTATCGTCATGGAAGTGGACACTTTCGTGATGATAATTTTGGTAATGTCATCGAACACTTCTACGACAGCACAGGTATGACTATCTTGATTCTGTCATAAATTTGTCATGGGTGTACATGCATGACAAAAAACGTGACCTACTATGACAAACATGTATCATCACGGAAGTGTATTTTTTTGTAGTGAGGGCCTGTCCACGAGACAGGGGGGCACCCCCACCACCCTGTAGGGCGCGCCCCCCTATCTCGTGGGCCCCCTGCACCTCCACCGACTTCAACTCCAACTCTATATCTTCCGTCTCACGGAGAAAAAAATCAGAGAGAAAGTTTCATCGCGTTTTACGACACGGAGCCACCGGCAAGCCCTAATCTCTCTCGAGAGGGCTGATCTGGAGTCCGTTCGGGGCTCCGGAGAGGGGGATTTGTCATCGTCGTCATCATCAACCATCCTCCATCACCAATTTCATGATGCTCACCGCCGTGCGTGAGTAATTCCATCGTAGGCTTGCTGGACGGTGATCGGTTGGATGAGATTTACCATGTAATCAAGTTAGTTTTGTTAAGGTTTGATCCCTAGTATCCACTATGTTCTGAGATTGATGTTGCTATGACTTTGCTATGCTTAATGCTTGTCACTAGGGCCCGAGTGCCATGATTTCAGATCTGAACCTATTATGTTTTCATGAATATATGTGTGTTCTTGATCCTATCTTGCAAGTCTATAGTCACCTATTATGTGTTATGATCCGATAACCCCGAAGTGACAATAATCGGGATACTTCTCGGTGATGACCGTAGTTTGAGGAGTTCATGTATTCACCATGTGTTAATGCTTTGGTCCGGTTCTCTATTAAAAGGAGGCCTTAATATCCCTTAGTTTCCGCTAGGACCCTGCTTCCACGGGAGGGTAGGACAAAAGATGTCATGCAAGTTCTTTTCCATAAGCACGTATGACTATTTACACAATACATGCCTACATTACATTGATGAATTGGAGATAGTTCTATATCACCCTATGTTATAACTATTGCATGAGGAATCGCATCCCGCATAATTATCCATCATTGATCCATTGCCTACGAGCTTTTCATATATTGTTCTTCGCTTATTTACTTTTCCGTTGCTACTGTTACAACTACTACAAATACCCGAAAACATTTATCTTTACTGTTGCTACTCTTACCATTACTATCATACCACTTTTGCTACTAAACACTTTGCTGCAGATACTAAGTTATCCAGGTGTGGTTGAATTGACAACTCAACTGCTAATACTCAAGAACATTCTTTGGCTCCCCTTGTGTCGAATCAATAAATTTGGGTTGAATACTCTACCCTCAAAAGCCGTTGTGATCCCCTATACTTGTGGGTTATCAAGACTAATTTCTGGCGCCGTTGCCGGGGAGCATAGCTCTATTCTCTGAGTCACTTGGGATTTATTGTTGGGGAACATTGCAGAAAACAAAAATTTTCCTACTCGTTTCACCAAGATCATCTAGGAGTTCATCTAGCAACGAGTGATTAGATGCATCTACATACCTTTGTAGATCGCGCACGGAAGCATTCAAAAGAACGGTGATGATGTAGTCGTACTCGACGTGATCCAAATCACCGATGACCAGCGCCGAACGGACGGCACCTCCGCGTTCAACACACGTACGGAACAGCCACGTCTCCTCCTTCTTGATCCAGCAAGGGAGGGAGGAGAGGTTGAGGGAGATGGCACCAGCAGCAGCACGACGGCGTGGTGTTGATGGAGCTGCAGTACTCCGGCAGAGCTTCGCTAAGCACTATGGAGGAGGAGGAGGTGTTGGGGAGGGAGAAGGAGGCAACCAAAGGCCAAAGCGTTCACGTATGAAGTCCCTCCTCTCCCCCACTATATATAGGAGGGCCAAGGGGGGGTGGCCGGCCCTAGGAGATCCAATCTCCTAGGGCTGCGGCGGCCAAGGGGGGTTTCCCTCCCCCCCCAAGGCACCTAGGAGGTGCCTTCCCCTCCTAGGACTCTTCCCCTTTCAAACCCTAGGCGCATGGGCCTATGTGGGGCTGGTGCCCTTGGCCCATTAGGCCAAGGCGCACCCCCTATAGCCCATGTGGCCCCCCGGGACAGGTGGACCCACCCGGTGGACCCCCGGGACCCTTCCGGTGGTCCCGGTACAATACCGATAACCCCGAAACTTGTCCCAATGCCCGAAACAGGACTTCCCATATATAAATCTTTACCTCCGGACCATTCCGGAACTCCTCGTCACGTCCGGGATCTCATCCGGGACTCCGAACAACATTCGGGTTACTGCATATACATATCCCTACAACCCTAGCGTAACCGAACCTTAAGTGTGTAGACCCTGCGGGTTCGGGAGACAAGCAGACATGACCAAGACGACTCTCCGGTCAATAACCAACAGCAGGATCTGGATACCCATGTTGGCTCCCACATGCTCCACGATGATCTCATCGGATGAACCACGATGTCGAGGATTCAATCAATCCCGTACGCTATTCCCTTTGTCTATCGATATGTTACTTGCCTGAGATTCGATCGTCGGTATCCCAATACCTCATTCAATCTCGTTACCGGCAAGTCACTTTACTCGTACCGTAATGCATGATCCCGTGACCATACACTTGGTCACTATGAGCTCATTATGATGATGCATTACCGAGTGGGCCCAGTGATATCTCTCCGTCATACGGAGTGACAAATCCCAGTCTTGATCCATGTCACCCAACAGACACTTTCGGAGATACCCGTAGTCTACCTTTATAGTCACCCAGTTACGTTGTGACGTTTGGCATACCCAAAGCACTCCTACGGTATCCGGGAGTTACACGATCTCATGGTCTAAGGAAAAGATACTTGACATTGGAAAACTCTAGCAAACGAACTATACGATCTTGTGCTATGTTTAGGATTGGGTCTTGTCCATCACATCATTCTCCCAATGATGTGATCTCGTTATCAATGACATCCATTGTCCATAGTCAGGAAACCATGACTATCTGTTGATCAACGAGCTAGTCAACTAGAGGCTCACTAGGGACATGGTGGTGTCTGTTATTCACACATGTATTACGATTTCCGGATAATACAATTATAGCATGAATAAAGACAATTATCATGAACAAGGAAATATAATAATAATGCTTTTATTATTGCCTCTAGGGCATATTTCCAACAGTCTCCCACTTGCACTAGAGTCAATAATCTAGTTACATTGTGATGAATCGAACACCCATGGAATTCTGGTGTTGATCATGTTTTGCTCTAGGGAGAGGTTTAGTCAACGGATCTGCTACATTCAGGTCCGTATGTACTTTACAAATCTCTATGTCTCCATCTTGAACATTTTCACGAATGGAGTTGAAGCGACGCTTGATGTGCCTTGTCTTCTTGTGAAACCTGGGCTCCTTGGCAAGTGCAATAGCTCCAGTGTTGTCACAGAAGAGCTTGATCGGCCCCAACGCATTGGGTATGACTCCTAGGTCGGTGATGAACTCCTTCACCCATATTGCTTCATGTGCTGCCTCCGAGGCTGCCATGTACTCCGCTTCACATGTAGATCCCGCCACGACGCTTTGCTTGCAACTGCACCGGCTTACTGCCCCACCATTCAAAATATACACGTATCCGGTTTGTGACTTAGAGTCATCCAGATCTGTGTCGAAGCTAGCGTCGACGTAACCCTTTACGACGAGCTCTTTGTCACCTCCATAAACGAGAAACATTTCCTTAGTTCTTTTCAGGTACTTCAGGATATTCTTGACCGCTGTCCAGTGTTCCTTGCCGGGATTACTTTGGTACCTTCCTACCAAACTTACGGCAAGGTTAACTGTCAGGACCCCGACTCAATGCCACATCGATCTAGCATGTAATACCTCATATCACTTTGCGGCCTCACGCACGGTATCCCCACGGGTGTTGCCTTACCTTTGCCCGGGACCGTTTGCGCATTTTGGCACACGTATATGATGGTGTCGCCAGCATCCATATGATAAAGAGCCCGGGCTGACATGGCTAGTCGTAAACCCAAAGTGGCACTAACTTACAGGGATGGGCATCCATGACCCAGCATCGAACGTGTCGGTCATCAACGAGTGAATCCAGGCTGTAGCACTGGGCTAACAGGACTCCGGTGAACCGGGCTGTAGCGGGCTAGCAGGACTCCGGTATTCATCGCGTGACATTTCCCCGAAGGGACAGACACAGGATCGAAGAAGGACACATGCCGGCCTGCCTAAGTGTTCCGGAGCAGTAGCAAGCTACCAGGGCTCAGTGGAAGCACTAGGAGACATTTCCCGGTAAGAGAGGCTACTAAGAATAAACAACTAGATAGTCAGATCCCACACATAGCAATACACATTACACGTACGCATAACATGCAAGTATGTGCTGTACAACATGGCATCACAGCATAACTCAACAACTCATATAGATAAAGACTCAGAAGAGCCATCACAGCATTATTACAAACAGGGGTCACATGACCCAACAGTCAGAGCAATCAAGCAACAAGCGGAAGCATTACATGTCTGAGTACAGACATCTATAAATGAAAAAGGCTGAACGCCTGACTATCTACAACCTCCGATCAAGAACGTAGCTGAGGTACTAGCTACTAGTCGAAGTCCACGAGAACACTAGTAAGACCGAAGTCTCTGCTACAAAAACATAAATAAAGCAACATGAGTACAAAGGTACTCAGCAAGACTTACATCAGATCCTATCATACATGCACCTGTATCAAGACGGTAATGTGGGGTTTAGTTGCAGCAAGCCAGCTTTGACTCTGTGGCTATCCTGTTCTACGACTACCAGAAACTCTGGAGGTGAAACAACGTACACGAGTCCACTAATCACCACACAATACACTACTATGGATTCATCCCCGTCTCCCTACGAGAAGGCCATCCATAGCACTCACACTTGTCTTGAGCATTTTATAGTATCCACTTCAAGTTGTCTATGTACCATGTAAGCATCCAAGAAGTCCATAACCGCGGACCCGGCTATTCGAATAGATCATGTTAACCCTGCAAGGGTGTACTTCTTCACACACGCTCTCGCCACTTACCGCCATGTACACGTCATGTATCTCGGCAACCTTCAAGCGGAAGCCTGGCGAGGGTGTCGGCCATGACCTGACTAACCACACAAGACTCTAATCCAGGTTTATCGCCTATTCGGGTTCCATCCGCAAGGAGATCCGGCCGGGGTGTCGCTTACGGCCCCAAACGATGTGTACAGGGTTCCCGAGCCCACCAACCGGGTGCCACTCGGTACACCGGGCCACGTGTGCCTAGTCTGTCCCAAGCCCACCCTGTCGGGTGCCACTTGGTAGAAAAATAGCACTACCTACAAACACCAGAAACTAGTTGCGACTCCTGGACAGAGATCAAGTTGACTAATAAGTCGAGAGGGGCACTTAAGCATTCCAATGTGTGGTAGTATCGAGTCATTGGACAACATACATAGAACTCAGTGCTTAAGGACGGTTCCAGTGAGACAACCCACCATGTACTCCTACATGGCCTCTCACCGCTACCTTTACCAAATCGTGTTCACACACTTCACTCTCAGCATCAGAACATATCGTAACACTCCAATTCATTCCCAATGAACCAGACCTGACACAACTCTAAGCAATAGCAGGCATAGCATGGTAGGAACACAACAATGGCTTCAATCAACTCCTACACATGCTAGTGGGTTTCAACTATTTACTGTGGCAATGACAAAGTAGCAGATGAATCGTTGTTGTCCTAATGCAATAACTGAGAGCAGGAGCGAGAGAGTAGGGTTTTATCGAAATGAACAAGGGGGTTTGCTTGCCTGGTAAAACAACAAGGGAGGCACTGCTTCACAGACAGGTACTCTGGAACGTCTCCGGAGCAGGACCTATCGAGAAGGAACGGTGCCGGCAATCAATACACAATAATATGCAACAATATGATGCATGAACATGGCATGTAGATGTGATGCTGTTTGAGCTAATGCATCTAGTAAACATTTGGTTTGAAGTCCATTTGAACCAAAGGTTCAAATGCATTTCTAAATTAAGTCTCTTATATATGCCCTAATGTGTTTTCCCATATTCAGCATGTATAAGTTGGTTTTTCATGCATGAAACTAGTACAGATGGAAAGGTTGCATTTTTCTGATAATTTTTCATATATAAATTATTTTAATCTGAGCTACGGTTGAATTTTTATGAATTTTTGAAGTTTAAAACATTTTCTGGATTTTCTGAATTATTTTAATTCCAGAAAATAAATAATTGCGTCAGCATGACGTCAGCACGACGTCAGCGGTCAACTGGGCTGGACCGGGTCAAACCTGACGTGTGGGACCCACACGTCAGTGACAGGGGGGTTAAACAGGGGTTAATTAGTTTAATTAAAAGGTTAGGGGGGTCGGGCCCACTGGTCAGTGTCAGGGTTAATTAACAGAGTTGATTAAATTTAAACTAATCCTAAACTAAAATTAGTCAGGGCCGGGCCCACATGTCATTGACTCTGGGTAGTCAAACCCCAGGTCAACTGGGGG
>NC_057810.1:44196460-44205458 GCF_018294505.1 Triticum aestivum
GGCTCGGGAACGTCGCTCCGGCGACCATTCGGGCGGCGGAGACCACGAGAGCGAAGCCCGCGCTCACGCGCATCCAGTGGAACACACGGGAGGCTGCGGGGGTGGCGGAGCTCGCCGGAGCAGAGCTCACGGCGGCGGTCGGAGTTCGGCAACTTGCGGCCGCGGCGTTGTGGTGCACGGCAGTGGAGGCGGAGGGCTCCTACGGCCTCCTGGCGTCACCAGGAACACGGTGACGCGCGCGGAAGTGACCGGCTTGGGCTCGTGCCACCGTGGCGCCATGCCCGGCGGCGAGGAGCTACGGGCGCGGTGGCGAGCTAGCTAGACGGGGCAAACGGACACGGGGAGGAGGGGGTTCGGTGCGGGGGCTCACCGCGGAACCAGCGAGCGCGAGGGCGAGGTCGGGGATGCCCGGTAGCTCGCGAATCGCCGGCGAGGATCCACGGCGGCCGGAGGCGAATTTGGCGACGGCGACGGCTCCACGGGGTGCTCCGTCTTGCGTGGCTCGACGAGGAGGTAGCTGGCGATGAGGCGGAGCTCCTGGGCACGACGGGGAGGCGAGGGGGAGGCGGTGGCTATGGCCACGGCGTGCGGCGGCGACGGCAGCGCTTCGGGCGCGGGGAGAGGGAGAGATGCAGGGGAGGAAGAGGAATGAGAGGGCGAGGGAGAGATCCGGGGCGGTGCTGGGCGCTTCTGGCGAGGCCAGGGCGTCGAGGGGGTGGGCACGCAGGCAGCTGCCGTGGCGCGCATGCGCGCGGTGTGCGGCGACCACGCGCCCTGTCCCTCTGGCGCGAGGAGGGGGACGACTGGCGTCGGCCAGTCAGCTGGGCCGAGCTACTGGGCCGATCGGGTAAGTGGCCCAGGTATGTCTCTCTCCCCTTTTCTGTTTTCTTTTCTAATTTTCTGACATTTGTTTGGTTTAATAAAAATACTAAACCATTTTATTTTATTATGCCAATTTTTGTAGGGCTAATGGTATTATTCCAGAGCTCCTTTATAAGTGGCATAATTTTTGGACCATATTTCATATATATAGAAATATATTTCCAGTGCAAATATTTATCGAATTAATCCAAATGGCCAAAATAAATGTCCATGAGCTCCTAAAAATATTGTTTTGATTTTTATCTCTGTCCAATATTTTCAGAGGGCAACATGAGCATTTTCTTGGACCCTTTTGGAGAAATTTTTGTTTGGGTCATCTTCAAAAATGATTCTGAGGGTTCCACCAATCCTCATTTCAAATTTAAATGAAATTTAAATATGATGCACAAATGACTAGCTAGTCTAGGTCATACCAGACTAGGGATGTGACAACTCGCCCCCACTTGAAAGAATCTCGTCTCGAGATTCAGGGGTCGACGGAAAGAAAGCGGGGTACTCCAGTCGAAGACGATCTTCTCGCTCCCAAGTAGCTTCTCTCTCGAAATGATGAGACCACTGAACTTTGAGAAACTTGATGTTCTGACGTCGAGTGACACGCTTTGCTTGATCAAGAATGCGAACCGGGTACTCTCGGTATGTGAGGTTATCTTGGAGATCAAGCATTTCGTGGTCCACTCCACGGATAGGATCCGAGAAGCAACGCCTGAGTTGAGAGACGTGGAAGACATCATGAACTCGAGAAAGATGTGGGGGTAGTTCCAACTGGTAGGCAACCTCTCCTCATTTGGCGAGAATGCGAAAGGGACCAATGTAACGAGGAGCCAACTTGCCCTTGATACCGAAACGATGGGTACCCTTCAGAGGAGTAACCCGAAGGTAAGCTTGGTCGCCAATTTCATAGGTCATATCCTTATGATGACGATCGTACTGGCTCTTCTGACGAGACTGGGCTGTTTTCAAATTCTCATGAATGATGCGAACTTGCTCTTCTGCCTCCTGGATCATATCCGGTCCAAAGAATTGTCTTTCACCGGTTTCTGACCAGTTCAAAGGTGTTCAACATCTTCGTCCATAGAGAACCTCAAAAGGAGCTTGCTTGACGCTGGATTGGTAGCTATTGTTATAAGCAAACTCGGCGAAAGGAAGACATTTTTCCCAATCCCTACCGAATGAGATAACGCAAGCTCTGAGCATGTCTTCGAGAATTTGATTGACCCGTTCCACCTGACCACTCGACTGAGGGTGGAAAGCGGTACTGAAGGAAAGATGGGTTCCCATGGCAGTTTGGAAACTCTCCCAGAAATGAGAAGTGAAAAGACTGCCACGGTCTGAATTGATCTCTAGTGGAACACCATGAAGTGACACTATTATAGAAATATATAAGTCAGCAAGCTAACTAGCAGTGATATTTTCTCGAACAGGGAGGAAGTGAGCCACTTTGGAAAGACGATCAATGACTACGAAGATAGCGTTATTCCCTCTCTTGGTCCTGGGAAAGCCGGTGATGAAGTCCATACCAACTTTATCCCATTTCCATTCAGGAATAGCTAAAGGCTGAAGGGTGCCAGCAGGTCTTTGATGCTCTGCCTTAACGCGACGACATACGTCACATTTAGCAATGAACTCAGCGATTTCTCTCTTCATCCTAGTCCACCAGAACCTCTGGCGTAGTTCCTGATACATCTTAGTGCTACCAGGATGAATCGTGAGGGGAGATTCATGCGCCTCCTTAAGAATCAATTGTTGCAGATGTTGATTCTTGGGAACCACCAAGCGATTCTCAAAGAAAACAACACCACGATCATCCATAGAGAAACATCCACCAACTCCCTTCTTAATGTTTCTCTTAATGCGGATAACCCCCCTATCAAACTTCTGGTCAGAGATGATCTGATCCTCAAGGGTAGGTTTCGCCACCAAGGTAGAAAGGAATCCGCGAGGAGCAATGTGAAGGTTAAGCTTACAGAATTCCTCATGGAGAAGTGGTTGGCCTTGCTGCAACATGAGATTGTTGCAATAGGATTTACGGCTTAGCGCATCAGCCATGACATTGGCCTTGCCTGGGGTGTAGGTAATCCCTAGATCATAATCTGTGATCAACTCCAACCAACGTCTTTGCCTAAGGTTCAGATCCGGTTGGGTGAAGATATACTTGAGACTCTGGTGATCGGTGTAGATCTCGCAACGTTTACCAAGGAGGTAATGTCGCCAGGTCTTGAGTGCATAGACTACGGCTGCAAGCTCTAGATCATGTGTAGGATAATTCTCCTCATGTGGATGCAACTGTCGGGATGCATAGGCAATCACATGACGATCCTGCATAAGAATGCAACCTAGTCCCTGTCGTGAGGCGTCGCAGTAGATAATAAAGTCTTTAGTGAAATCCGGTGGCACAAGTATGGGAGCAGAAGTCAGGCGTCTTTTCAGTTCCTGAAAACTGTACTCACACTGTGGGGACCACTCGAACTTTTTATCTTTCTTGAGAAGTTCCGTGAGGGGTTTGGCTACTTTGGAGAAGTTTTCAACAAAGCGGCGACAATAGCTGGCTAGACCAAGGAAACTCCTAACTTGTTTAACAGTCTCAGGTGGAGTCCAATCGAGAACGGCTTGAACTCTCTCGGGATTGACAGCAATGCCCTTACCAGAGATTACGTGGCCTAAGTAGGTCACTTCTTGCAACCAAAATTCACACTTGGAGAACTTGGCATAAAGGCGGTGTTCTCTGAGTTTTTCTAAAACAAGTCTAAGATGTTCGGCATGCTCTTCCTCGTTCTTCGAGTAAATAAGAATATCATCGAGGTAAACCACGACGAACTTATCTAAGTACTCCATGAAGATCGAGTTCATCAAGCGGGAGAATGTGGCTGGGGCGTTGGTTAGGCCAAAGGACATGACGGTGTACTCGTACTGGCCATAACGAGTGACAAAAGCTGTCTTGGGAATGTCCCCGTTTCTAATCTTGATTTGGTGGTATCCTAACCTTAAATCCATCTTGGAGAAGACTGAGGATCCAGCGAGCTGATCATACAGGTCGTTGATCCTGGGAAGCGGATACTTGTTCTTTATCGTGACCAAATTAACGGGACGATAATCTACAACCATCCGGTCCGTACCGTCTTTCTTCTTAACAAAGAGGACGGGGCAAGCCCAAGGAGAAGAACTAGGACGGATGAAACCCTTTTGCAAGGACTCATCGAGTTGTTTCTTAAGCTCGGCTAGTTCTAGGGGTGCCATCTTGTAAGGTCTCCGGGAGATTGGAGCTGTTCCTGGGATAAGATCTATGACGAACTCTACATCTATGTCAGGTGGAACACCTGGCAGTTCCTCTGGAAAGACATCCGGAAAGTCACGGACTACCGGGATATCTTCAAGGTCTGGAAGAGGGCTGGCATTAAGAGAATAGAGCTGACGCTTTGCAACTCTAGTGGAGACAGTGACTATCTTGCCAGATGGGTGTGTAAGCTGAACAGATCTGGTGTAACAATCAATCTTGGCATGATGAGCTGTCATCCAGTCCATACCCAAGATGATGTTAATATCTAAGGACTTGAGGGCTACAAGTGATGCAAGGAATACAAGTCTGTCAACAAGGATTTCGTTACCATGGCTTACACTAGAGGTTTGCCATTTGGATCCAGGAGTTTGGATGACTAGCGGAGTTGGCATTTCACAAAATGACAGGTTGTGCAAGTTAGCATAGCTTTCAGAAATGAAGGAGTGAGATACTCCAGTATCGAATAGAACTGATGCTGGGTGACAATTGACAAGGAGTGTGCCAAGAACGACATCTGGATCATCATGAGCGTCTTTAGCTGAGACGTGATGCACACGTCCACGTTCAGTGGAAACTGACTTGACACTCATCATCTTGCGTGATGGCTTAACACAGCCAACAGTCTTCTCGGGCTGAGGTGGAGCATAACCAGTTTGAGAGCAATCACGTGCATAGTGTCCTGGCTTCCTGCATGTGAAGCAAGTCCCTGAGGTTGGACGTGGACCCGCACTAACAAGCGGTCTACCAGTAGGCCCGGGTGGAACATACGACTGGGCTGGGGAAGGCACCACATAGGATGGCCTCGGTGCATATCCGGGAGGAAGAGCGGAGTTTGGAACCCAAATCCGGCGCTTCTGGGAACTAGAGCCAGAGGAAGATCCCAAATTACGGGTGTGCTTACGGGACTCCTCGTAAGTGAGCTGAGCTGTCTCTGCATTGATGGCCTTGTTCACAAGGGCTTGGAATGTATCGCAATGATGCAGGTGGAGATCACGACGCAACTTGGGGTTGAGACCCTTCCGGAACCTAGCTTGCTTCTTGGCGTCCGTGGACACTTCTTCTGTGGCATAGCGGGCAAGGTTCTCGAACTCTCTGCTATAAGCATCAACAGCCATCTTACTCTGGGTGAAACTGCAAAACTCTTCTCTCTTGCGATCAAGGAGGGCCTGGGGAATGTGACGCTCGCGAAAAGCCTCAGTGAAATCCTTCCAGGTAGGAATCTGGCCGGCTGGAAGCATAGCCTCATAGTTCTGCCACCAAAGACTAGCAGGACCTTCCAGGTGGTATGCAGCATAGGTGACCTTGTCATCTTCAGCTACGCTCGCGGAACGCAGCTTATGAGTGATGCTACGGAGCCAGTCATCTGCGTCGAGTGGCTCGATGGAATGATGAAAGGTAGGTGGGTGCAAGCGAATGAAGTCATGAATGGTAGCAGACCCTTTGAACTGATGTGCAGTGTTCTCCTCGATACGTGCCAACAAGCGGTTGGACTCACGCTTGTTCCTCTCCATCTCTAACATGAACTCTGTCAACGAAGGCTGGTCGGGAGGATCCTCATCCCTACCATCTCCGTGGTTCTGGCTACGAACAACAGAACTTGATGACATCCTGGTGAAACGAAACCAACGACGGAATCAGCATTAACTATGGACTGTAGAATGTAGGACAAGGAATTAGTATCACTCGAACTCCTAGGGAAATTCCGGCAGCATAACGGCAGTAAAATGCTCAGAATGAGACATCCTACTAAAAATGGGGTGGTAACATACTCATCAGCATTACTCAAGGTTCTGAGATCATACTAAGCAGACTACACCGGAAATACTCAGAACTGGGATATGACTCTAATCAACCAATCCTATGGAACTACGGAGTAGTAACACGTGATCCTGATAGACGGAAGAGAAAGCCTAGTTCCTTAACCCCGTCGGAAAGATAGGACGACTCAGATCAGAAGGTCATGAGGTATAAGGAGTAAAAAGAGCCTTACGTTCTAACCCACAATCAATTCCCTTGCATAACTAAAGATTTTCTAGACTCAACTTCGACCAGTATGGCTTGGTAAACCTACAGGCAGTCAGGCTCTGATACCAATGCTGTCAGGACCCCGACTCAATGCCACATCGATCTAGCATGTAATACCTCATATGACTTTGCGGCCTCACGCACGGTATCCCCACGGGTGTTGCCTTACCTTTGCCCGGGACCGTTTGCGCATTTTGGCACACGTATATGATGGTATCGCTAGCATCCATATGATAAAGAGCCCGGGCTGACATGGCTAGTCGTAAACCCAAAGTGGCACTAACTTACAGGGGCAGGCATCCATGACCCAGCATCGAACGTGTCGGTCATCAACGAGTGAATCCAGGCTGTAGCACTGGGCTAACAGGACTCCGGTGAACCGGGCTGTAGCGGGCTAGCAGGACTCCGGTATTCATCGCGTGACATTTCCCCGAAGGGACAGACACAGGATCGAAGAAGGACACATGCCGGCCTGCCTAAGTGTTCCGGAGCAGTAGCAAGCTACCAGGGCTCAGTGGAAGCACTAGGAGACATTTCCCGGTAAGAGAGGCTACTAAGAATAAACAACTAGATAGTCAGATCCCACACATAGCAATACACATTACACGTACGCATAACATGCAAGTATGTGCTGTACAACATGGCATCACAGCATAACTCAACAACTCATATAGATAAAGACTCAGAAGAGCCATCACAGCATTATTACAAACAGGGGTCACATGACCCAACAGTCAGAGCAATCAAGCAACAAGCGGAAGCATTACATGTCTGAGTACAGACATCTATAAATGAAAAAGGCTGAACGCCTGACTATCTACAACCTCCGATCAAGAACGTAGCTGAGGTACTAGCTACTAGTCGAAGTCCACGAGAACACTAGTAAGACCGAAGTCTCCGCTGCAAAAACATAAATAAAGCAACATGAGTACAAAGGTACTCAGCAAGACTTACATCAGATCCTATCATACATGCACCTGTATCAAGAGGGTAACGTGGGGTTTAGTTGCAGCAAGCCAGCTTTGACTCTGTGGCTATCCTGTTCTACGACTACCAGAAACTCTGGAGGTGAAACAACATACACAAGTCCACTAATCACCACACAATACACTACTATGGATTCATCCCTGTCTCCCTACGAGAAGGCCATCCATAGCACTCACACTTGTCTTGAGCATTTTATAGTATCCACTTCAAGTTGTCTATGTACCATGTAAGCATCCAAGAAGTCCATAACCGCGAACCCGGCTATTCGAATAGATCATGTTAACCCTGCAGGGGTGTACTTCTTCACACACGCTCTCGCCACTTACCGCCATGTACACATCATGTATCTCGGCAACCTTCAAGCGGAAGCCTGGCGAGGGTGTCGGCCACGACCTGACTAACCACACAAGACTCTAATCCAGGTTTATCGCCTATTCGGGTTCCATCCGCAAGGAGATCCGGCCGGGGTGTCCCTTACGGCCCCAAACGATGTGTACAGGGTTCCCGAGCCCACCAACCGGGTGCCACTCGGTACACCGGGCCACGTGTGCCTAGTCTGTCCCAAGCCCACCCTGCCGGGTGCCACTTGGTAGAAAAATAGCACTACCTACAAACACCAGAAACTAGTTGCGACTCCTGGACAGAGATCAAGTTGGCTAATAAGTCGAGAGGGGCACTTAAGCATTCCAATGTGTGGTAGTATCGAGTCATTGGACAACATACATAGAACTCAGTGCTTAAGGACGGTTCCAGTGAGACAACCCACCATGTACTCCTACATGGCCTCTCACCGCTACCTTTACCAAATCGTGTTCACACACTTCACTCTCAGCATCAGAACATATCGTAACACTCCAATTCATTCCCAATGAACCAGACCTGACACAACTCTAAGCAATAGCAGGCATAGCATGGTAGGAACACAACAATAGCTTCAATCAACTCCTACACATGCTAGTGGGTTTCAACTATTTACTGTGGCAATGACAGGTCATGCAGAGGAATGGGTTCAACTACCGCAGCACAAAGTAGCAGATGAATCGTTGTTGTCCTAATGCAATAACTGAGAGCAGGAGCGAGAGAGTAGGGTTTTATCGAAATGAACAAGGGGGTTTGCTTGCCTGGTAAAACAACAAGGGAGGCACTGCTTCACAGACAGGTACTCTGGAACGTCTCCGGAGCAGGACCTATCGAGAAGGAACGGTGCCGGCAATCAATACACAATCATATGCAACAATATGATGCATGAACATGGCATGTAGATGTGATGCTGTTTGAGCTAATGCATCTAGTAAACATTTGGTTTGAAGTCCATTTGAACCAAATGTTCAAATGCATTTCTAAATTAAGTCTCTTATATATGCCCTAATGTGTTTTCCCATATTCAGCATGTATAAGTTGGTTTTTCATGCATGAAACTAGTACAGATGGAAAGGTTGCATTTTTCTGATAATTTTTCATATATAAATTATTTCAATCTGAGCTACGGTTGAATTTCTATGAATTTTTGAAGTTTAAAACATTTTCTGGATTTTCTGAATTATTTTAATTCCAAAAAATAAATAATTGCGTCAGCATGACGTCAGCACGACGTTAGCGGTCAACTGGGCTGGTCCGGGTCAAACCTGATGTGTGGGACCCACACGTCAGTGACAGGGGGGGTTAAACAGGGGTTAATTAGTTTAATTAAAAGGTTAGGGGGGTCGGGCCCACTGGTCAGTGTCAGGGTTAATTAACAGAGTTGATTAAATTTAAACTAATCCTAAACTAAAATTAGTCAGGGCCGGGACCACATGTCATTGACTCTGGGTAGTCAAGCCTGGTCAACTC
>NC_057810.1:44205755-44226860 GCF_018294505.1 Triticum aestivum
GGCGACCATTCGGGCGGCGGAGACCACGAGAGCGAAGCCCGCGCTCACGCGCATCCAGTGGAACACACGGGAGGCTGCGGGGGCGGCGGAGCTCGCCGGAGCAGAGCTCACGGCGGCGGCCGGAGTTCGGCAACTTGCGGCCGCGGCGTTGTGGTGCACGGCAGTGGAGGCGGAGGGCTCCTACGGCCTCCTGGCGTCACCAGGAACACGGTGACGCGCGCGGAAGTGACCGGCTTGGGCTCGTGCCACCGTGGCGCCATGGCCGGCGGCGAGGAGCTACGGGCGCGGTGGCGAGCTAGCTAGACGGGGCAAACGGACACGGGGAGGAGGGGGTTCGGTGCGGGGGCTCACCGCGGAACCAGCGAGCGCGAGGGCGAGGTCGGGGATGCCCGGTAGCTCCTGAATCGCCGGCGAGGATCCACGGCGGCCGGAGGCGAATTTGGTGACGGCGACGGCTCCACGGGGTGCTCCGTCTTGCGTGGCTCGACGAGGAGGTAGCTGGCGATGAGGCGGAGCTCCTGGGCACGACGGGGAGGCGAGGGGGAGGCGGTGGCTATGGCCACGGCGTGCGGCGGCGATGGCAGCGCTTCGGGCGCGGGGTGAGGGAGAGATGCAGGGGAGGAAGAGGAACGAGAGGGCGAGGGAGAGATCCGGGGCGGTGCTGGGCGCTTCTGGCGAGGCCAGGGCGTCGAGGGGGAGGGCACGCAGGCAGCTGCCGTGGCGCGCATGCGCGCGGTGTGCGGCGACCACGCGCCCTGTCCCTCTGGCGCGAGGAGGGGGACGACTGGCGTCGGCCAGTCAGCTGGGCCGAGCTACTGGGCCGATCGGGTAAGTGGCCCAGGTAAGTCTCTCTCCCCTTTTCTGTTTTCTTTTCTAATTTTCTGACATTTGTTTGGTTTAATAAAAATACTAAACCATTTTATTTTATTATGCCAATTTTTGTAGGGCTAATGGTATTATTCCAGAGCTCCTTTATAAGTGGCATAATTTTTGGACCATATTTCATATATATAGAAATATATTTCCAGTGCAAATATTTATCGAATTAATCCAAATGGCCAAAATAAATGTCCATGAGCTCCTAAAAATATTGTTTTGATTTTTATCTCTGTCCAATATTTTCAGAGGGCAACATGAGCATTTTCTTGGACCCTTTTGGAGAAATTTTTGTTTGGGTCATTTTCAAAAATGATTCTGAGGGTTCCACCAATCCTCATTTCAAATTTAAATGAAATTTAAATATGATGCACAAATGACTAGCTAGTCTAGGTCATACCAGACTAGGGATGTGACATTAACATCAGGTCTGGTACACAGCATGGCATACATAATAGAACCTATGGCTGAGGCATAGGGGATGACGCTCATCTCTTCTATATCTTCTGCCGTGGTCGGACATTGAGCTGAGCTCAATTTCACACCTTGTAACACAGGCAAGAACCCCTTCTTGGATTGATCCATATTGAACTTCTTCAATATCTTATCAAGGTATGTGCTTTGTGAAAGACCTATGAGGCGTCTTGATCTATCTCTATAGATTTTGATGCCTAATATATAAGCAGCTCCTCCAAGGTCCTTCATTGAAAAACTCTTATTCAAGTAGGCCTTGATGCTGTCCAAGAGTTCTATATCATTTCCCATCAAAAGTATGTCATCTACATATAATATGAGAAATCCTACAGAGCTCCCACTCACTTTCTTGTAAACGCAGGCTTCTCCATAAGTCTGTGTAAACCCAAACGCTTTGATCATCTCATCAAAGCGAATGTTCCAACTCCGAGATGCTTGCACCAGCCCATAAATCGAGCGTTGGAGCTTGCACACTTTGTCAGCATTCTTAGGATCGACAAAACCTTCCGGCTGCATCATATACAATTCTTCCTTAAGGAAACCATTAAGGAATGCCGTTTTGACGTCCATTTGCCATATTTCGTAATCATAGAATGCGGCAATTGCTAACATGATTCGGACGGACTTCAGCTTCGCTACCGGTGAGAAAGTCTCATCGTAGTCAACCCCTTGAACTTGTCGATAACCCTTAGCGACAAGCCGAGCTTTATAGATGGTCACATTACCATCCCCGTCTGTCTTCTTCTTAAAGATCCATTTATTTTCTATGGCTCGCCGCTCAACGGGCAAGTTAGTCAAAGTCCATACTTTGTTTTCATACATGGATCCTATCTCGGATTTCATGGCTTCCAGCCATTTGTCAGAATCCGGGCCCGCCATCGCTTCTTCATAGTTCAAAGGTTCACCGTTGTCTAACAGCATGATTTCCAAGACAGGGTTGCCGTACCACTCTGGTGCAGAACGTGTCCTTGTGGACCTTCGAATTTCAGTAGGGGCTTGATCAGAAGTATCTTGATCATTATCATTAACTCCCTCTCTAGTCGGTGCTGGCACCTCAGGAACATTTTCTTGAGTTGCGCCATTTTCCGGTTCAAGAGGTAATACTTCATCAAGCTCTACTTTCCTCCCACTTACTTCTTTCGAGAGAAACTCTTTCTCCAGAAAGGACCCATTCTTGGCAACAAAGATCTTGCCTTCGGATCTGAGGTAGAAGGTGTACCCAATAGTTTCTTTTGGGTATCCTATGAAGACGCATTTTTCCGACTTGGGTTCGAGCTTTTCAGGTTGAAGTTTCTTGACATAAGCATCGCATCCCCAAACTTTTAGAAACGACAGCTTAGGTTTCTTCCCAAACCATAATTCATACGGTGTCGTCTCAACGGATTTCGACGGAGCCCTATTTAAAGTGAATGTGGCAGTCTCTAAAGCATAGCCCCAAAAAGAAAGCGGTAAATCGGTAAGAGACATCATAGATCGCACCATATCTAACAGAGTGCGATTACGACGTTCGGACACACCATTACGCTGAGGTGTTCCAGGCGGCGTGAGTGGTGAAACTATTCCACATTTTCTTAAGTGTGCCCCAAACTCGTGACTCAAGTATTCTCCTCCACGATCTGATCGTAGAAACTTGATTTTCCTGTCACGTTGAGTTTCAACCTCACTCTGAAATTCCTTGAACTTTTCAAAGGTTTCAGACTTGTGTTTCATTAAGTAGATATACCCATACCTACTTAAATCATCAGTGAGGGTAAGAACATAACGATAGCCACCGCGAGCCTAAACACTCATTGGACCGCACACATCAGTATGTATGATTTCCAATAAGTCGGTTGCTCACTCCATTGTTCCTGAGAACGGAGTCTTGGTCATTTTACCCATAAGGCATGGTTCGCACGTGTCAAATGATTCATAATCAAGAGACTCTAAAAGTCCATTAGCATGGAGCTTCTTCATGCGTTTGACACCTATGTGACCAAGGCGGCAGTGCCACAAGTATGTGGGACTATCATTATCAACCTTACTTCTTTTGGTACTCACATTATGAACATGTGTAGCATCACGTTCGAGATTCATAAAGAATAAACCACTCACCATAGGAGCATGACCATAAAACATATCTCTCATAAAAATGGAACAACCATTATTCTCAGATTTAAAAGAGTAGCCATCTCGAATTAAACGAGATCCCGATACAATGTTCATGCTCAAAGCTGGCACTAAATAACAATTATTAAGGTTTAAAACTAATCCCGAAGGGAGATGCAGAGGTAGCGTGCCGACGGCGATCACATTGACCTTGGAACCATTCCCGACGTGCATCGTCACCTCGTCCTTTGCCAGTTTCCGCTTATTTCGCAGCCCCTGCTTTGAGTTACAAATGTGAGCAACTGCACCGGTATCAAATACCCAGGAGCTACTACGGGCACTAGTAAGGTACACATCAATTACATGTATATCACATATACCTTTTGTTTTGCCGGCCTTCTTATCCGCTAAGTATTTAGGGCAGTTCCGCTTCCAGTGACCGCTTCCCTTGCAATAAAAGCACTCAGTCTCGGGCTTGGGTCCATTCTTTGGCTTCTTCCCGGCAGCTTGCTTGCCGGGCGCGGCAACCTCCTTGCCGTCCTTCTTGAAGTTCTTTTTACCCTTGCCTTTCTTGAACTTAGTGGTTTTATTGACCATCAACACTTGATGTTCCTTCCTGACTTCTACCTCTGCTGATTTCAGCATAGCAAATACTTCAGGAATGGTCTTTTCCATCCCCTGCATATTGAAGTTCATCACAAAGCTCTTGTAGCTTGGTGGAAGCGACTGGAGGATTCTGTCAATCACCGCATCATCCGGGAGATTAACTCCCAGCTGAGTCAAGCGGTTATGCAACCCAGACATAGTGAGTATGTGCTCACTGACAGAACTGTTTTCCTCCATCTTACAGCTGAAGAATTTGTCGGAGACTTCATATCTCTCGACCCGGGCATGAGCTTGGAAAACCATTTTCAGCTCTTCGAACATCTCATATGCTCCATGTCTCTCAAAACGCTTTTGGATCCCCGGCTCTAGGCTGTAAAGCATGCCGCACTGAACGAGGGAGTAGTCATCGGAACGTGCCTGCCAAGAGTTCATAACATCTTGTTCCGCAGGGAGAACGGGTGCGTCACCAAGCGGTGCTTGTAGGACATAATCTTTCTTGGCAGCTATGAGGATGATCCTCAGGTTCCGGACCCAGTCCGTATAGTTGCTGCCATCGTCTTTCAGCTTAGTTTTCTCTAGGAACGCGTTGAAGTTGAGGACTACGTTGGCTACAAGACATATTGCAAAGATTTTAGACTAAGTTCATGATAATTAAGTTCAACTAATCAAATTATTAGTGAACTCCCACTTAGATTAGACATCCCTCTAGTCATCTAAGTATTACATGATCCGAGTTAAACTAGACCGTGTCCAATCATCACGTGAGACGGACTAGTCAACATCGGTGAACATCTTCATGTTGATCGTATCTTCTATACGACTCATGCTCGACCTTTCGGTCTTCTGTGTTCCGAGGCCATGTCTGTACATGCTAGGCTCGTCAAGTCAACCTAAGTGTTTGCATGTGTAAATCTGTCTTACACCCGTTGTATGTGAACGTCTGAATAAAACACCCGATCATCACGTGATGTTTTGAAACAGCGAACTGTCGCAACGATGCACAGTTAGGGGGAACACTTCTTGAAATTATTGTGAGGGATCATCTTATTTACTACCGTTGTTCTAAGTAAACAAGATGCAAAAGATGATAAACATCACATGCAATCAAATAATAAACGTGACATGATATGGCCAATATCACATAGCTCCTTTGATCTCCATCTTGGGGCTCCATGATCATCTTGTCACCGGCTTGACACCATGATCTCCCTCATCATGATCTCCATCATCGTGTCTCCATGAAGTTGCTCGCCAACTATTACTTCTACTACTATGGCTAACGCGTTTAGCAATAAAGTAAAGTAATTTACATGGCGTTTCTTGATGACACGCAGGTCATATAAAAGAATAAAGACAACTCCTATGGCTCCTGCCGGTTGTCATACTCATCGACATGCAAGTCGTGATTCCTATTACAATAGCATGAACATCTCATACATCACATATAGATCATTCATCATTCATCACAACTTTGGCCATATCATATCACAAACCACTTGCTGCAAAAACAAGTTAGACGTCCTCTAATTATTGTTGCAAGTTTTACGTGGCTGAATTAGGGTTCTAGCAAGAACGTTTTCTTACCTACGTTAAAGCCACAACGTGATTTGTCAACTTCTATTTACCCTTCATAAGGACCCTGTTCATCGATTCCGCTCCAACTAAAGTAGGAGAGACAGACACCCGCCAGCCACCTTATGCAACTAGTGCATGTTAGTCGGTGGAACCGGTCTCACGTAAGCGTACGTGTAAGGTTGGTCCGGGCCGCTTCATCCCACAATACCGTTGAAGCAAGAAAGGACTAGTAACGGCAAGAAAGTTGACAAATCTACGCCCACAACAAATTGTGTTCTACTCGCGCAAGAAGAACTACGCATAGACCTAGCTCTGATACCACTGTTGGGGAACGTTGCAGAAAACAAAAATTTTCCTACTCGTTTCACCAAGATCATCTAGGAGTTCATCTAGCAACGAGTGATTAGATGCATCTACATACCTTTGTAGATCGCGCACGGAAGCGTTCAAAAGAACGGTGATGATGTAGTCGTACTCGACGTGATCCAAATCACCGATGACCAGCGCCGAACGGACGGCACCTCCGCGTTCAACACACGTACGGAACAGCCACGTCTCCTCCTTCTTGATCCAGCAAGGGAGGGAGGAGAGGTTGAGGGAGATGGCACCAGCAGCAGCACGACGGCGTGGTGTTGATGGAGCTGCAGTACTCCGGCAGAGCTTCGCTAAGCACTATGGAGGAGGAGGAGGTGTTGGGGAGGGAGAAGGAGGCAACCAAAGGCCAAAGCGTTCACGTCTGAAGTCCCTCCTCTCCCCCACTATATATAGGAGGGCCAAGGGGGGGTGGCCGGCCCTAGGAGATCCAATCTCCTAGGGCTGCGGCGGCCAAGGGGGGTTTCCCTCCCCCCCCAAGGCACCTAGGAGGTGCCTTCCCCTCCTAGGACTCTTCCCCTTTCAAACCCTAGGCGCATGGGCCTATGTGGGGCTGGTGCCCTTGGCCCATTAGGCCAAGGCGCACCCCCTACAGCCCATGTGGCCCCCCGGGACAGGTGGACCCACCCGGTGGACCCCCAGGACCCTTCCGTTGGTCCCGGTACAATACCGATAACCCCAAAACTTGTCCCGATGCCCGAAACAGGACTTCCCATATATAAATCTTTACCTCCGGACCATTCCGGAACTCCTCGTGACGTTCGGGATCTCATCCGGGACTCCGAACAACATTCGGGTTACTGCATATACATATCCCTACAACCCTAGCGTAACCGAACCTTAAGTGTGTAGACCCTGCGGGTTCGGGAGACAAGCAGACATGACCGAGACGACTCTCCGGTCAATAACCAACAGCGGGATCTGGATACCCATGTTGGCTCCCACATGCTCCACGATGATCTCATCGGATGAACCACGATGTCGAGGATTCAATCAATCCCGTACGCTATTCCCTTTGTCCATCGATATGTTACTTTCCTGAGATTCGATCGTCGGTATCCCAATACCTTGTTCAATCTCGTTACCGGCAAGTCACTTTACTCGTACCGTAATGCATGATCCCGTGACCAGACACTTGGTCACTATGAGCTCATTATGATGATGCATTACCGAGTGGGCCCAGTGATATCTCTCCGTCATACGGAGTGACAAATCCCAGTCTTGATCCATGTCACCCAACAGACACTTTCGGAGATACCCGTAGTCTACCTTTATAGTCACCCAGTTACGTTGTGACGTTTGGCATACCCAAAGCACTCCTACGGTATCCGGGAGTTACACGATCTCATGGTCTAAGGAAAAGATACTTGACATTGGAAAACTCTAGCAAACGAACTATACAATCTTGTGCTATGTTTAGGATTGGGTCTTGTCCATCACATCATTCTCCCAATGATGTGATCTCGTTATCAATGACATCCATTGTCCATAGTCAGGAAACCATGACTATCTGTTGATCAACGAGCTAGTCAACTAGAGGCTCACTAGGGACATGGTGGTGTCTGTTATTCACACATGTATTACGATTTCCGGATAATACAATTATAGCATGAATAAAGAAAATTATCATGAACAAGGAAATATAATAATAATGCTTTTATTATTGCCTCTAGGGCATATTTCCAACATTTATATCTGTTGATTACTATGAAGAACTTGAAAGACGCTAAGACCAAGATTTTGCCCTCAACTACGAGGGGAGGTAAGGAACTGCCATCTAGCTCTGCACTAGATTCTCCTTCCGTTATTAGTAGGCTTGCGACACCTAAATGTGCTACTGCTATGAATTCCGATATGTTGCATGTTATTGATGATGCCACTTCTGCTATGCATGATGAAACTACTTCTGTGCGTGATACTACTTTGCCATTAGGTGAATTTCTAGATGAACAACTTGCTAGAGTTAGGGGGAATGAAAATATTGAAGAACCTATTATTGATGATAGTGATGATGAACGTTCCCCCAATGATTATGTATTACCTGTTTTTCCTAAGGGTTATGTTATGAATGAAGCAGTTGCTATGGAAATTCTTGCTTGCAATGATAGAAATGATCTTAAGAAATTATTAGCTAAATGGAAGCAGCAGTCTCTTAATGCTAGAATGAAACCCGATCCTACTTTTGCTACTTCACCTATCTGTGTTACTGATAAGGATTATGAATTCTCTGTTGATCCTGATATTATTACTTTAGTTGAATCTGATCCTTTTTATGGCCTTGAATCTGAAACTATTGTGGAACATCTTACCAAGTTGAATGATATAGCCACCCTGTTTACCCATGATGAGAAGTCTCGCTATTTATACATCCTTAAGATATTTCCGTTCTCATTAAAGGGTGATGCTAAGACTTGGTATAATTCTATTGCTCCTGGTTGTGTGCGTAGTCCCCAGGATATGATTTATTACTTATCTGCTAAATATTTCTCTGCTCATAAGAAACAAGATGCCTTGCGGGAAATATATAATTCTGTGCAAATCAAAGAAGAGAGTCTCACAAGCTTGGGGGAGGCTTCTCCGGTTACTTAATGCTTTGCCTGATCATCCTCTTAAGAAAAATGAAATACTTGATATCTTTTATAATGGACTAACCGATGCTTCCAAGGACCACTTGGATAGTTGTGTTGGTTGTGTTTTCAGGGAAAGAACAGTCAAGGAAGCTGAAATATTATTGAATAATATTTGACTAATGAAAATAATTGGACTCTTCCCGAGCCAGTTCCTGAAGTAATTCCTGAACCAATTGAGCCAACTCCTGAGCCTATTCCTAAACCCACTCCGAAGAAGAGAGGTGTTTTATTTCTCAGTCCTGAAGATATGCAAGAGGCAAAGAAATCATTGAAAGAAAAGGGTATTAAAGGTGAAGATGTTAAGAATTTACCACCTATTGAAGAAATACATGGTCTTAATTTACCGCCTGAAGAACCACATTGTCTTGATAACCCGACACAGGTAGTAAAGGTAAATTCTCTCCATGGATATGATAAAGTTGAAATACCCTCTACTAAATTTCATAGCCCATGCCTGGATGAATTTGATGACTTTATGGCTAGACAAGAAAGTTTTAATGCTTATGTTGGTAGAGAGCTAAAGAATAATGCTTTCGAGATAGGACGCGTAGGTGATAATCTAGCTCGAGTTAAAGATGAAATTCACCGCGTTAGCAAATATGCTTCTATGGTTGCTACTAAAGCTGAGCAAGTACTCAAAGCTCAAAATGATTTTCTTGATGAGTTCAATAATAAAAATGACTTTGCCGTTAGAGTGGCTACTAGAACTGGTAGAATGACTCAGGAACCTTTGTATCCTGAAGGCCACCCTAAAAGAATTGAACAAGATTCTCAGAATAATAATCTAGATGTTCCTACTTCTTCTAAGAAGAAGAAAAAGAAGAATGATAGGACTTTGCAAACTTCTAGTGAAACTAATGTAGATACACTTGAGAATCACAATGATACTTCTATCTCTGATGCTGAAACACAATCCGGAGATGAACATGAACCTGATGATAATGCTAACAATGATGTTCATGTAGATGCTCAACCTAGTAATAACAATGATGTAGATACTGAACCTGCTGTTGATCTTGATAACCCACAATCAAAGAATCAACGTTATGATAAGAGAGATTTTGTTGCTAGGAAGCACGGTAAAGAAAGAGAACCATGGGTTTAGAAACCCATGCCCTTTCCTCCTAAGCCATCCAAGTCAAAGGATGATGAGGATTTTGAGCGTTTTCCTGAAATGATTAGACCTATTTTCTTACGTATGCGCTTAACTGATATGCTTAAAGTAAATCCTTATGCTAAGTATATGAAGGATATCATCACAAATAAAAAAAAGATACCGGAAGCTGAAATTTCCACCATGCTTGCTAATTACACTTTTAGGGGTGGAATACCAAAGAAACTTGGAGATCCGGGTGTGCCAACTATACCATGCTCCATTAAAAGAAATTATTTTAGAACTGCTTTATGTGATCTTGGAGCCATTGTTAGTGTTATGCCTCTCTCTTTATATCGTAGACTTGAATTAAATAAGTTGACACCTACTAAAATATCTTTGCAAATGGCTGATAAATCAACTGCTATAACTGTCGGTATTTGTGAGGATGTGCCTGTTGTGGTTGCAAATGTCACTATCTTAACAGACTTTGTTATTCTTGATATTCCTGAGGACGATAGTATGTCTATTATCCTTGGTAGACCTTTTCTTAATACTGCAGGGGCTGTTATTGATTGCAACAAAGGCAATGTCACTTTTCATGTTAATGGCAATGAGCATATGGTACACTTTCCGAGGAAACAATCTCGAGTTCATTGCATCAATTCTATTGAAAAAGTTCCAACTATTATTTTTGGAGGTTTTGAATTTCCCCTACCTATTGTCAAGAAAAAGTATGATATTCTTATTGTTGGGGATTTTCATATCCCCGTTGAGGTAACTTAGTGTTATTCGAAATTTCTCCCGTTCCGTGTTACTCGGAATGAGTTTGTTAATAAGACTTGATCAACCTTGTTAGTGGGTTCATTTTGATGGCCACGAGATGGATGAAACTAGAAGGCACAACCTTTTGTACCCTCTTTTTACTTTCTGGTTTTTAGAATAAATAAAGAAAAAATAGTATTATCCGTCTGTTTTCTGAATTATCCGTGCATTAAAAAAATAGTCCGAAAATAAAAGTGCTCCAAATGCCCTGCAAATTTAGTATGATTTTTTCTGGAATATTTGAGGATTTTATGCACTGAAAACACTACAGGAGGGGCAAGCACTAGGCCACGAGAGAGGAGGGCGCGCCCCCCTGTCTCGTGGGTCCCTGGTGGCTCCCCTCCACTTATGCCAGCACCCACACACTTCATCTTCTACCCAAAAAAATCCCCATCCAGCTCAAGCACGAGTTCTAGCTCGTTTTGCTGCGATTTTCGATCTCTTAGCTCAAAGCTCCATTCACAAAACTGATTTGGGAGATTGTTGCTTGATATGTGACTCCTCCATTGGTCCAATTAGTCTTTGTTCTAGTGCTTTATTCATTGCAAATTTTTGCTGGTTAGGTGACCATGTTCTTGAGCTTGCAAACTCCCACAGTGGGGTAATATTAATGATCCTCACAAATCTGAATTTAGAGATTTTCTTGCTAGTATTACTATGGGAGAATCTAGGGACATAGCACAAGCTACCATAGGGAGCATTCATTTTCCTACTATACATTATTTTTCTCTCTTTATTAGTAGATGTATTAACGGTAAGGATGAAGCATGTCACATGTGTGTACCTGATCTAAGTATCCTCAAGAGTGCGGTGTTCGGTTTTAAAGGTTATAACTTGGGGGGCAATAGTTGCACGTAGGTTGCAGAATAACAGTAGAAAGGGAAATTTCTTTAGAGGAATTTATGCAACCCGTGTGGCTAATTTTCTTGGTATAGCCCCACGAGAAGGAGATATGATAATACCTCCTCTTTATTTGGATAAAGAAGCTATGTTTAGTCATCATTTTCTTGAGAGGAATGAACAATTCCTCCATTATCGACTAATCTATGATAGACGCAACGCCGTCCCTGTTACTCTTCCTGCTACCTACCTTTTTGATTATCAGGCAAAAGGAAGATATGTTGTCACCAGAGAGGAAGCAGCTGAATACGAGAGGGGAGTGGAGGCAGCTCGCCAACATGCTGTAGCTCAGGAGGCGGTTGCCGCTGCATCTCAGCACAACCCCGGTTTCACTTATGGATATCAGCCAGGCGATCCTTGGTATTAAACCAACTTAGGCCAAAAGCTTAAGCTTGGGGGAGTACGTATTTCTCACCGACTTTACATTCATGTTCACACACTAGTCGTCGGTGCTCATACTCTTTCATTGTATTATCCATGCTAGTTTAAATTCCTTTTTCTAGTTTTCTTCTTGTGTGTTTGGTAAACCTTGAGAAAAACCAAAAAAATTAGTTAGTTTAGTTTCCATGCTTGTAGTAGAAACTAAAATGAAAACCCAAAAAGATTTCTCGTTCTTCTTTTACTTGTTGGGAGCTTTCCCATGTAAATATTTTTATTTTATTTTCTTTCCTTTGGGGGTCAAGAAGACCATATTGAAAATGCTTAGTGGCTCTTACATGCATGATTGTTTATTTAATGTAGAGCCCATATTACTTGTCTTCTCTCTTAAGTTGAATGCTTGCAGATTCCAGCTTAGTCCAATGCACGTACACTCTTATTATTATACACATCGTTCGGTCGTGCGAGTGAAAGGCAATAATGACGATATATGATGGACTTATTGGGATGAGAAATGCTGGTATGAACTCGACCTCTCTTGTTTTCGTAAATATGATGAGTTCATCATTCTTGAGTCAGCTATTATGAAGTAAACATATTTGCAATGACATTTAGAGATTATAGTTACTTGTGCCATGCTTGATTAGCTATGAGTTATAATGGTTTACCTTGCGTGCCAACATGCTATTAGAATGATTATGATGTGGTATGATGGGATGGTATCCTCCTTTGAATGAATCGAGTGACTCGACTTGGCACATGTTCATGCATGTAGTTGAATCAAATCAACATAGCCTTCACGATATTTATGTTCATGGTCGATTATATCCTACTCATGCTTATACTCGATGTGAATTAGTTTTAATGCATGCTTACGACTGTTGTCGCTCTCTCAGTTGGTCGCTTCCCAGTCTTTTGCTAGCCTTCACCTGTACTAAGCGAGAATACTGCTTGTGCATCCAAACTCCTTAAACCCCAAAGTTGTTCCATATGAGTCCACTATACCTACCTATATGCGGTATCTACCTGCCGTTCCAAGTAAATTTGTATGTGCCAAACTCCAAACCTTCAAATGAAATTCTGTTTTGTATGCTCGAGCAGCTCATGTTACAACTAGGGCTGCCTATATCTTCCATGCTAGGTGGGTTATTCTCAAGAGGAGTGGACTCCGCTCCTCATTCATGAGAAAGGGCCGGTAACCGGGATGCCCAGTCCCATGATCCAAAAGATCAAAGCAAATCAAAATAATTAAACAAAACTCCCCCAGGGTTGTTGTATGTTGGAGGCACTCGCTGTTTCGAGCAAGCCATGGATTGATGCTTGTTGGTGGTTGGGGGAGTATAAACCTTTACCATTCTGTTTGGGAACTGCCTATAATGTATGTAGTATGGAAGATACAGCCATCTCATAGGTGTTGCGTTGACAGCGAAAGTATGCCGCTCAAAATTTTATTCAATCTCTATTTTAAAATCGAGCTCTGGCACCTCTACAAATCCCTGCTTCCCTCTGCGAAGGGCCTATCTATTTACTTTTATGTTGAGTCATCACCTTCTTATTAAAAGCACCCGCTGGAGAGCACACTGTCATTTGCGTTCATTATTATTGGTTCATATTGTGTATGACTTGACTGAATCTCTTTTACCATGAATTACAATGTTTACTCAGTCGTTGATCTTTAAAGTTGCTCTGCATTTATGTTTTGCGGTCTCATAAAGGGCTAGCGAGATACCATTTTGTTATATCATGTTATGATTGTTTTGAGAAAGTGTTGTCATCCGAGTTTTATTATTATTGCTCGCTAGCTGATTATGCTATTGATATGAGTAATTGTGAGACACAAGTGTTATTTTGAGTATGGTTAGTTCACAATATTTGTTGAAACTTGAATGCTGGCTTTTCATGTTTACAGCAACAAGAGAAAACAGAGTTTGTAAAAGTTTTTCTTTATCACTTTTAGTTTATCAACTTATTTGCTTGAGGACAAGCAAATGTTTAAGCTTGGGGGAGTTGATACGTCTCCAACGTATCTACTTTTCCAAACGCTTTTGCCCTTGTTTTGGACTCTAACTTGCATGATTTGAATGAAACTAACCTGGACTGACGTTGTTTTCAGCAGAACTGCCATGATGTTGTTTTATGTGTAGAAAAGAAAAGTTCTCGGAATGACCTGCAAATCCACGGAGGCACTTTTTGGAATTAATAAGAATTTCTGGGCGAAAGAAATACACCAAGGGGCCCATGGCCTTTCCACGAGACAGGGGGGCGCGCCCCCCTGCAGGGCGCGCCCCCCTATCTCGTGGGCCCCCTGGACCTCCACCGACCTCAACTCCAACTCTATATCTTCCGTCTCGCGGAGAAAAAAATCGGAGAGAAAGTACTAATCTCTCTCGGGAGGGCTGATCTGGAGTCCGTTCGGGGCTCCGGAGAGGGGGATTCGTCACCGTCGTCATCATCAACCATCCTCCATCACCAATTTCATGATGCTCACCGTCGTGCGTGAGTAATTCCATTGTGGGCTTGCTGAACGGTGATGGGTTGGATGAGATTTACCATGTAATCAAGTTAGTTTTGTTAGGGTTTGATCCCTAGTATCCACTATGTTCTGAGATTGATGTTGCTATGACTTTGCTATGCTTAATGCTTGTCACTAGGGCCCGAGTGCCATGATTTCAGATCTGAACCTATTATGTTTTCATGAATATATGTGTGTTCTTGATCCTATCTTACAAGTCTATAGTCACCTATTATGTGTTATGATCCGACAACCCCGAAGTGACAATAATCGGGATACTTCTCGGTGATGACCGTAGTTTGAGGAGTTCATGTATTCACCATGTGTTAATGCTTTGGCCCGATTCTCTATTAAAAGGAGGCCTTAATATCCCTTAGATTCCGCTAGGACCCCGCTGCGACCGGAGGGTAGGACAAAAGATGTCATGCAAGTTCTTTTCCATAAGCACGTATGACTATTTACGGAATACATGCCTACATTACATTGATGAATTGGAGCTAGTTCTATATCACCCTATGTTATAACTATTGTATGAGGAATCGCATCCGACATAATTATCCATCACTGATCCATTGTCTGCGAGATTTTCATATATTGTTCCTCGCTTATTTACTTTTCCGTTGCTACTGTTACAACTACTACAAATACCCAAAAACATTTATCTTTACTGTTGCTACTGTTACCATTACTATCATACCAATTTTGCTACTAAACACTTTGCTGCAGATACTAAGTTATCCAGGTGTGGTTGAATTGACAACTCAACTGCTAATACTCAAGAATATTCTTTGGCTCCCCTTATGTCGAATCAATAAATTTGGGTTGAATAATCTACCCTCGAAAGCTGTTGCGATCCCCTATACTTGTGGGTTATCACTCCATATGACGCAAGCTTTCCATTCTAGCAGCTTAGTTTCTTCTCGAATCAATCCTCGATATATTTCCACTCCTTATTAGTTAATTTCCTATGATGGATTGGAATTTCTAGATAACTTAATGGTAATGACCCCAGTTCATAAGCGAACAGTTGCCTATAACTGTCTTGGTCTTCTTTGGCACAACACTACTTGTGGAAATTGATTCTTAGACCAGACAATTGTCCAAACAGGCACAACACTACTTTCATATTCCTCGCCTTTCCAAGGTCATGCTCCATTAGGATAATAGTGTCATCCGCATATTGTAGAATAGAGACGCCCCCATCCACCAAATGGGGAACAAGACCATCTACCAGGCCTTTCTCCTTGGCCCGACCTATGAGAACTGTCAACATGTCCTCCACAATATTGAATAGAATCGGAGACATCAGGTCTCCTTGTCGTATGACTTTATGCGTTTGAAAATAATGACCAATGTCATCATTCACCTTCATCCCGACACTACCTTTCTGGACAAAGGAATCCACCTGATTCCTCCATGCCACATTAAAACCCTTCATGCGCATGGCTTGTTGTAGGGACGGTCATTTGACCTTGTCATATGCCTTCTCAAAGTCCACTTTGAAAATCACCCCATCTAGTTTTTCGAATGGATTTCGTGCAAGGTTCCGCGTAAGACAACAACCCCTTCTAGGATGTGTCTTCCAGGCATAAAGGCAGTCTGACTAGGTTGCACTACTGAATGGGCAATCCGTGTCAATCTATTCACTACTAGGGAAAACCCTATACACAGAATCTTAGCAGTAGTGCTGCTCAAAAAGGAGCATTGCTGCTAATTAGCAGTAGCGCGGGTGAGGAAACCGCGCTACTGACAAGTGTTTAGCAGTAGCGCGCTCTGTGTAACACGCGCTGCTACAAATATCGACCGACAGTGCCCCCTCACCTCCATTTAGTAGCAGCGCGGTATCAATAGCCGCGCTACTGCTAAAGCTATAGTAGTAGCGCAGTTTTTCTTAGCTCGCTGTTGCTAATTTTCAAATTGGACACACTTTTTGTCCCGGTTAGCAGTAGCGCTTCTGACGAAAGTGCGCTGCTGCTACTTCCTTATCAGCAACGTGTTTTACGTCCCGCACTACTGCTAATCCGCACCAACCCACCACCTTTTCCCCACCGTATCCCCCCTCCCCCTCCTCTCTTCCCTTTTGTCCCCTACCTCCCACATGCTCCCACTCTCACTCTTCTTCTTCCTCAATACTTCTCCCCCATTACTCTCTCTCTCTTCTATCTACCTTTCTCTCTCTTCATTACTCCTACCTAACTACACCACCTCCATTAATGCATGTCCTTTCTCTTTTTCCTTCCCCTCCACTAGTTGAAGTTGTCTCCTCCCAAATTAGGTAGCTAGGTAGATGTAGGATTTAGTTAAGTGACCTATTTGCCCCCTAACTAGATCTATGTTTGTCAAGAAGAGCTTTTTGCACTTTTGATCTCCCTACAACATCATCTCCACCGTGTGCTCGATCTCGAGATAGGTGATGAAAATTTCATGCTTTTGCAAAATGGAAATATGTTTATGTGTGTGTGATATGTTTGTGGAAATTGTGTGTGTGGCATGAGTTGACACCAAATTGTGCTTTTGAGTTGCCTATGTTTTGCCGAAATGTCAATTTATTTCCGTTTAGGCGAATCCCGGGCAAACTCTAGATCCATATATGTCCTATTTTTAGGGAAGGTCATGCCGAATTTTTGTATGACTTTGATGCATGCACACATTTTTATAATCAATTTGTTTATTATTACCGTGCAGAGTTGACGATGGTCAGTGGAACGATGGTGGACAGGTGGTTGCGGTCGGCGGTGCAGGACATGAAAGAAAATAACCAGACAGAGGTTTTATGTCCGTGTCGAAAATGCAAAGGAATAGTTTGGCTCGACCCCTATGACGATGGTTGTGTCGAAGCGCACCTGCTCATGACTGGTTTCATGGATGGCTATACTCGGTGGATAACTGAAGATGAGGATGACTATGTTGAGGATGCCGACGGGACAAGCAATGAAGACATGGGGCAAGACGAAGAGATGATCGATAATGGCGGCGGGGAAGAGGCCGGACATGGCGGAGGAGAAGGGGCCGGACATGGCGGCGGAGAGAACGACATGGACTCCACGCAGCAGAGTTCGTCGGTACTAAGTTTAATCGTGCGGGACCCTCATGTTCAAGCATTGCTTCGTAAGGAGACGAGTACTGAGAGAGCTTCCTCTAGAGAGGATTCTAAGCTGGAGCAACTGTTGGTAGACTCGAACACTCCATTGTATGATGGTTGCAATCCCGAGGTGACCCGCTTGAGTTTCACGCTCCAACTCTTGAAGACGAAGGCTAAAAACAAATGGACCGACACTAGTCACGATGAGCATCTCAAGTACCTAAAGGATGTTCTTCCCGCGGGTAATCTATGTCCTACTAGTGTTGATGAGGCCAAGAAGATCGTGTGCCCTCTTGATCTGCCACACGTTAGATACCATGCATGCATCAACGATTGCATAATTTATCGGAAGGAGCACACGGAAAAAACAAGTTGTCCAGTGTGCAATGCTTCTCGATACAAGAAGGCCGGGAAGAAATGTCCCCAAAAAGTTGTATGGTACTTACCGATCACTCCTCGTCTCCAGAGGTATTTTGTAGATCCCAAGGAAGCAAAGATAATGCGCTGGCACGCGGAGAGGAAGAAGCCCGATGATGGAGATGATCCAAAGCTGAGACACGTGAAGGATGGAAGCCAGTGGAAAGCGTTGAACAACTTCTATCGGTATTTTGAATGTGATGCAAGGAACATCATGCTCGGCGCGTGTACCGATGGCATGAATCCGTTTGGCAACCAGAACACCAACCATAGCACATAGCCCGTGTTTGTATGGATGTACAACCTCCCCCCTGGTTGTGCATGAAATCAAAGTACATTCACATGAGCATGCTTATTCAAGGGCCGAAATAACCAGGAAATAATATTAATTTGTATCTGGGGCTACTTCAAGAGGAGTTAGACACGTTATGGAAAACACCGGCCAAGACATGGGATGCCAGCAAAGGCGAGTATTTCAACATGAGAGCCACGCTGATCACGACAGTGCAGGACTATCTCGATTACAGATATGTGGTAGGCCAGGTGTGCCATGGATATTGCGGATGCACGCGGTGCATGGATGATACGACGTCTCAGCAGCTAACGTCAATGAAAGATGGCGGGTCTGGGAAAATCGTGTACATGGGGCATCGAAGATGGCTTGAACAGGACGACCCGTGGAGAAACCGTGGAGATCTATTCAATGGTCACGCTAAGCATCGAGGACCTCCACGTAAGCGGAGCAGTGCCGAAATCGATGAGCTGTTGAAAAACTGGAAGGAGTGCCCCGTGCCGGGAAAGACGATGAGAAAGGCGCCGGACCCGCTACTGAAGGTATGGAAGACGAGGTCTGTGTTCTGGGACTTGGAGTAGTGGCACAAACTCGATACACCTCATTGCCTTGATCAAATGCATATCTGTAAGAATGTCCTTGAGAGCTTGCTCGCAACACTGATGAACATGCCGGATAAGACCAAGGATGGGCCGAAGGCAAGAAAAGACTTGCAAGATTTCAAAATCAGGGAAGATCTGCACATGCCGCCCCGTAAAATGTCAGACGAGACAGAGACGGAGATAGAGGCACGGGAGAAGAAGGGCAAGAAAATAAAGTAAGAGGATTATTGCCCCCCTTCTTGCGTCACCTTAAGTCAGGCTGAGATCAATGCCTTCTTTAAGTGCCTTACCGGAGTCAAAGTTAGTTCCGGTTACTATGGCAAGATAAGCAGATATCTAGACACGGACAAGAAAAGGTTTAGCGGGATGAAGTCTCATGACTGTCATGTGATGATGACGCAGATACTACCTGTTGCCCTTAGAGGGATAATGGACAAGCACGTCCGTGACACGCTTATTGGTCTCTGCAACTTTTTCGACGTCATCTCTCGAAAGTCGGTCAGTGTGAAGCAGCTACGAAGGCTACAGGAAGAGATCGTTGTGATACTGAATGAGCTTGAGATGTACTTCCCGCCCGCGTTCTTTGACGTGATGGTGCATCTGTGTGTCCATATTGTGGATGACATAATAGACCTGGGGCCGTCATTCCTGCACAACATGATGCCATTTGAGAGGATGAATGGGATCATCAAAGGATTCATTCGTAACATGTCCTGTCCGGATGGAAGCATCGTCCAGGGCTATTTGACAAAAGAGTGCATCTCTTTCTGTGAGAATTTTCTATATGGCGCAGACCAGCCGCCTGGTGTTAGTATTGGTTTGCCCGTTAAGAAGCACGATGGGAGGCTCGAAGGAGATGGTCACTGCAACGGTCGCAGGGAACTGCACGTGGCATACTCAGATCGACGCAGCGACTTTGACAGAGCAAACTTGGTAGTGCTACAACACCTACCCGAGGTAGATCCTTTCGTGGCACTGCACAAAAAATTATCGCAAAGAAGTATCGTGACTGGGGGGTATGCAGGATGAACGCCGAAGTTACTAGAGAGCACAACTCCACTTTCCTGCATTGGTTCAAAGAGCATATTATTGCTAATCCCCCGGAGGAGGGCTCTAAGGACGGATTGCTCATATACGCCTTAGCACATGGCCCCTCGCCCAACCTCGTAACCTATCAGGCATATGATATCAACGGATACACGTTCTACACGGAGGCCAAAGATATGGACAGTGATGATCAGAACTCAGGGGTGATGATGGAATGCATGACCGGCAGCGACAACGGCGCAACTGAACGATTTTATGGAAGGGTCGAGGAGATCTGGGAGCTTGACTACTCTGGACTGCACAACACGATGATGTTCCGTGTCAGATGGGCAAAGAATGTCGAAAGAGAAAACCGGATTTTCACTACCATGAGTATACCAGACGCCAATAGCGCTACCGTGAACGCTATCGCAAAAAACGAGCCATGGGTACACGCTAAGCACGTGACACAATGCTTCTTCATAATCGACCCATGCAATCCCAGTAGTGTTGTCTTGAAGAGAGGCAAAAGGAACATCATTGGAATGGATGGAGTCGCCAACGAGGAAGACTATGATCTGTACGGCAACCCAATGAGGGAAGATGACGATGATGATGAAGTATATGTCAAAAGGAGAATCAATACTACATTACCTAAGAAAAATCGTACTCCATGGAAAAGGCAAAGTCACAATGAGGGGCTCAATTATTCTTCGACGAACAAGAAGGGAAAGAAGCTGACTCAAAAACAAAAACGTCAGCGCTGAGGAACCGTATGTTATCGGTCAAATGATGTAATATATATATATATATATATGTTCCTATTTTGTATACACACTTAGCCATTATTATGCATTGGTCCAATGATGTAATATATATGTTCCTATTTTGCATACATATTTAACTGTTAGATGATGCAATATATATCGCCCTCCCTTTGTTCACTGCTCTCTGGAAATAAAAGTGGGAGAAAATAAAGGAAAAGAAAAAGGAAAACTGGAAGTAGTAGCAGCTACTGAAGGTAGTAGTAGCGCGTTTCGTATAAACTGCTACAGCTACTGAAGGTAGTAGCAGCGCTTTTCTTATAAACCGCTGCAGGTACTGAAGGTAGTAGTAGCACGTTTTGGCCAAACATGCTGCTGCTACGTCCACTTAACCCAAAATTCTCACTATCCCTGCTTCATCCCGCCTTTTCCCCCAAATCCCCACTCTCTCTTCCCCCGTCGCTCGCCCCTGACCCTGGCGCCGGCGCTCGCCCCCGACCCCGCCCTCGCCCCCGACCCCGACCCCGGCGCTCACTCCCGACCCGGCCCTCGCCCCTGACCCCGGCGCCGGCGCTCGCCACCGACCCAGGCGC
>NC_057810.1:44227194-44243627 GCF_018294505.1 Triticum aestivum
TTAATTTACTTAGGTTTTAGTTAGGGCAGTATGTTAATTAGGTTATCTATTTAGTTATGAATTTAGCTAGGTTTCAAAATTAGCTGAATTTATATGCAAATTTGAACTGGACATGTGATATGTGGATATGTCATGTTTGGAAAATGATCCGAGTGGCCTATGTTACGCCGGAATGTTGATTCATTTCCGTTCCGGTGAATTTCAGGCGCTCGATATGTCCATTTTTTAGCAAAGGTCATGCCGAAATTTCCCGGGAAAGGCAGGATTTGTGCTACATAGTTGGCATATCGAGTGCTGGCACATAGATTTCTTTTTATGTCATTTCTCATTTATTCATACTTCTAGAAATAAATGAGGACACTTAATCATAGGAAACATGTCGAACAACGAAGAAACTAGGCCTTCTGACCAAGATGCAGACGAGATGGATTATGAGGGTGAACAAGAGTACCTCAACTATTTGACTGCTAAGCAAGGTTTGCAAGTCGGCCTTGATGATGGTACTAACGCCGACATCGACACCGACGGTGCCGGCACCGAGACCGGTGGGGAAGATACCGGCAGGGAAGGTACCGGCGGGGAAGGTACCGGCCCCGATGCCACTACCGAAAAGAGGAAGCATAAGAAGCAGAGGATACGAAAACCTAACAAACTAGGGATTGGATGATTTGTGATCACAAAGATGGCACTTGGCAAGTTTGAGCCGTTAGAGCCGGAAGAACCTCGCAAGTGCTATGGGAACCAAGTAGGATGCATCCTACTGGAATGCGCGAGCATCAACGATGATGAATTAAGGAGTAAAGAACATTTGACGCAGTTGCTCCTAACGAAGTTGCACAAGAGATTCAAGTTCCCCGACCGGGATGATAACATAGAGCAACCGTGGGATGATCCGAATATGAAAAAGATTAACAATCACGCCATGGGCATGTTCAGCAATGATTTGGCGTCCTGGAAAGGGAGGGTGAAACGAGCTATTGAGGCTGATGAACCCTTGTCCAAGATTCTTCTGGAAAATCCGACACTTACGGAAGAGGAGTTCGAAAAGTTCAAGGACACTTGCGCTACCGAGGCAGCCAAGGCTAAGGCTGTGAAATTCAAGAGACTTCAGCAAAGGAACACGGGGAAGCATCGCCTCGGAAGCCGTGGCTACCTCGGTAAAAGGCCCATATGGGATAAGGAGGACACGAAACATGAAGCCGCGGGTCTCCCAGACCCCTTCGCGAAGTTCACCAACTCCTTGGAGTGTGACTTCATCAGGGCCCGCTACAAGTGGGACAAGGAGAAAAAGGTTTTTTACACGGACAAGATCACGAGGAAATTGATTAGACTACTAGAGAAGCAACACCGGCTTGCAGCCGAAAGCCCTACTTCTCCGATGAGGCCCAAGTGGGACACCCGTCTCAACCGGGCCTTGAATGAACTTAAGGGACTCCCTTTGGGCCAGCGGCCGCAATATGGTCGTGTGCACGGCGCTGGAGACGGCGCCACGTGGAAGGTGTTTTACGACGAGGGCCCGGAGGCCAAGAAGCAGAAAAAGAAGTTTAGTCAGACGAACATCGACGCGAAGGTGAAGCTTGCGGTTGAGAAAAAAGAAGTTGAGGACGCGAAAAAAGCAGCCGAGGACAAATATGAGTTGCTGCAGCAGGCAGTCAATGCAGTTGTAACTGCCTGCAGAAATGATTTCGCTACTAACTTGGTTCTAGTTATCATCAACTGGATGAAGGAAAATCCAGACAAGACGGTACATGATTTCCCGTTGCCCAGTTTCATCGGGAGCAACTCCATGAACAACAACACCATCGCACCATCACTTGCTCACGCAACCGGGCCTCCTCTCGCAGCCACTCTCGCTCATATCAGCCCGTCCTCAGTCTCAGGCGTGCTAGGTGGGCCTTCGTCTTTGGTTGAGCTCGATGCCGTCACGGTAATTACATGTCGCACCAACATATATATATATATATATATATATATATATATATATATAATATTCCATTTTTGTTGCCTTTCGGTTGTTTTACGCCACAGACATATGTGTTTGCAGGAGAAAGAAACCCCGTGCACCATACTCTACTTGATCAAAGGCCAGAAGGTGGACGTGGGAAAGGGAATGATAATGGACCCCTCGCAACCCACGTTCCACAACCAGCCGATCCCCGTTGGGCACTTCAGGGTTAGCTTGACCAGTGTGAAATCGGGGCATGAGGATTTTCCTCCTCCAGTATAGCCTGTGGGAGCGGACGACGAGACCCCGCCGCGGATTGGAAGCTGCAAGGGTTGGGTGCTGCTATGGCCGAAGAATCTTATTCGTCTGGAGCCGGCCGAGAGCACACCAATAACCACACATCAACAAGCATGTGCGGAGACCACCACCCCGCCTACGCAATTACCAGCTCCAGTAGTGCCGGGTGAGAGCGGCTGACGACATGATGAAGGGGGTGCAATAGTACTGGCTGATGTAATTTCTCCTGTAGAACAGAGAATGGATGATGAGAAGGAGGTCGACCCTATGGATTACATCAATACAAACGCGTATGACTGTGACATAGATATGATGATTCAACCATATGACGAATAGGGCTATCAGCTTGCTAATGAGGATATGGATGATATGCCCGGGCAGGGTCGTAGCAGGGATTGCAAAAAGTCTCTCTTCATGAAATCCTCACAGGACACGCCTGAAGATGCCGCCTCAACACAGGATCAACTAGCCGGGCACGAGGGTCGTACAGTACTTAGCCCGGGAACACTGGGCAGGGGTTAAGGAAGGGTCTGGAATGTGTGCCCAAGAAAAAGGAGAGGAAGAGATCAGGGAAGATAACTGCCTCCAAACAAGCCAGAGCATATAGGAGCCAGATGATGCATTCTGAAGAGCGTGTACCCGTGAAAGGTCCGGTCATGTTCCATCTCACGGGCGAGCCGATGCTACCGCCGAAACCGCTAGAGGCACTATCAGGGGATCTCAGGAGACTGCACGACCATGTGCTTTCGACTGAGAAAAGTCTACTAGCCTCAAAGGATCCAGGATATCCGACATACTCGGCTCGTGTGCCTGAGGGGAAGTGCTGCGTCGAGACACGGCCCGCGGAGGTGTTCTTCTTGCGGGTTTGACCATATATTTGAGATGTTTCTAACAAGGCGGCTCGATTTTACAATCGTCCGCCTTTTTGCGCTACATATGAGCTCCGTCATGAAGAGTGAAGAAGTCTCGCAAATCTGTGTGGCGGATCCATGCTACATGCACGAGTCTTTCTTGAGTCTCGGTGACTTTGAGCGTGAAACTGCTAGGGAGTACCTCCAAAACTTCATGGTACAGAATAAGGACCGGGAAATTGTCCTCGTGCCTTATCATCCAAAGTAAGTCAGTTCCGGACAACCCTTTCGTACATTTCAATCATTCCTTCTCTCTCATATGGGGAATAATTTGAGGTGTCTTTTCCCCGCAGCAACGAGCGCGCCGTCCTTATCGTTCTTTACCCGCAAGTCTCCCACGCCGTGTATTTTGACCCTTCTAGAGAATACGAGATAAAAGACTACACCCACATAATGAATATTCTAGATGATGCTCTCCAAGGCTTCAGCTTTAGAGGTAGCCACATGTAGATCAGGAAACAGAGGAACAAGAAGATGGGTTTCGCGCATAAAACTAACTTCTCCTGCATCCATGTCCCAAAACAAAGCAAGAAGGATGGATTCTACATCGTCCATCTCATGATTCAGTTCAACACGGATCACCAAAAGCTTCGCATGAGAAGCAAAAATGATGATCATATCCACAAGTGGCTAGAATCTCATGGAGAAGCGGATTATAAACTTAGAGATGACTTCTTTCGCATCCAAAGCGACATTGCGACGATCATCACGAAAGAAGTCGTCGATGAGAAGGGGATGTTCCACCACGGCCCTATATCGCGAGCTGACGTCCGAACTCGCATAGGCATGCAACGTCTAGACCTCACGCCGTTCAAGAAGCTAGGGTTCATCCTCGATGATATGGAAGGATGGAACTTCTAGTGATTTATGATGCCGATGATGATGATATGTGTCAGTTGAACTTGTATACTTTTTGTAGCGATGAAACTTTGTGATGTCCACGGTCCCTGCCGAACTTGCGTAACGCTACTTTGTTAGTTTGCGTATGATGACCTGCGTACCTCTAGTTAATTAATTTGCATACTATATGTTGCATCTAGTTGCTAACCCTTTCTTTTTCGGTGTTGCTCTAGTATATTTTGTTGCATATATATGATTGTACATCCTCTTCATGAACATGCATCTCTAACAGGTACCTAGTTTCTTGATGGCGAGATGGAATTGCTATATCGTGTACAAAGGGAAGGTTCCGGGGGTGTACAACGAGTTGCATGAGTGTCAGGCGCAAGTGAATGGGTTCACGGGCGCCAGCCATAAAGGCTTCAAAAGCAGACAAGAAGGAGAAGCTAGTTACTTGATGTTCACGCTAGCGCGAGAGAGGACTCGTAACCGCCACCTCATGTACTGCATAGTTCCGCTCTCACTCATAGTGATAGCTCTTCTTGTGTATACCTTTGTTTAGATGGATGACGTTGTTGTAGTTGCAAGTATTCGAGACTTGCATGTATCGCTATTTTCGAGATGATGACAAGATACCACTTTGTGTTGGATAATGATTATGATGAGACTATTTGTATGTATATGCTACGATTACATTTGTGGTCTCGCAGGCATTTGTATGTGTATCATGATGACATTTCTATGTGCTAAAGATTCTTCTATAAAGCCTGTTCAAATACAAAACAAATATGCCGGAAAAAAAACTACTTAAATTAGCAGTAGCAAGTGTATAAAAGTTAGCAGCAGTGCTGCGTTTGTAGTAGCGCGTCATTGGAAAGCGCGCTAGAGCTACTAGCAGTAGCGAGCTTCCGCTAACCGCGCTGCCGCTATACTTGTGTAGCAGTAGCGCCAGTGAGCATGCGTACTGCTATGTGTTAGTTGTAGCGCCTTATTAGTAGGGCCGCTACCCGTGCTACCGATACACCTAAAACCCGCGCTGCTGCTAGCCTTTTCCCTAGTAGTGATTGGTGGCCACTTTCGTAAAGATCTTGGAGCTCAGATTCAAAAGACAAATGGGTCTGAATTGCTAAATTCGAATTACTTCCTCTTTCTTTGGCAGCAGTGTTATCGTGCCAAAATTGAGATGCAAGAGTTGCAGATGCCCATTAAAGAAGTCATGAAAAATAGGCATACGGTCATCTTTCACAATATGCCAACATTTCTTATAGAATTCTGCTGGAAACCCATCTGGTCCCAGAGCTTTATTCGGTTTCATTTGAGCGATCGCCTCAAAGACCTCCTTCTCATCTGACCTCAACTGAGGAATATCGTCAACTACAAGCTCGTCAAGGGCCACTACGTTGTCTATCGGAGGCCCAAAAAGTTGCTTGTAATAGTTGGATATATATAACTTGAGATTTTCGTGACCCACGACGGTTCCCTCATCTTGCTGGATGATTTTTTTTCTCCTATGTTTTCCATTTGCAATCATATGAAAAAATTGAGTACGGTCATCCCCTTGAACGACCTTAAGCACCTTAGCACGTAGGGCCCATTTCATTTCCCCTTCTCAAAACAACGCACGCAGTTTCAACTCTGCATCGGACTTAACAGCCTGCTTTGTCTCGTCCAGCTGATTCGTTTCCGCTCTCAAATCTAGCTCCTGAATCAACTGCATAAGCCGTTCTTTCTCTTGTTTATAAATCTCACTCTTGTTTGTGGCCCAACCCCTCAAGAATTGTCTCAGGTGACGAATTTTATTTTGCGAGCGCTCCATGCTGGATCTACCCGCAACTGGCCTAGCCCATTCTCTTGCCACCATCTCTAGAAAGTCTTCTTTTTCGAACCAACTTAGTTCAAATGAGAAAATATTTTTATTGCCAGTATGTGTTGCTTCACCCGAGTCAACTAACAAGGGTGTGTGGTCGGATACCGTCCTCTACAACGTGTGCACCGATACTAGTGGGTACATCTGTTCCCATTCCACACTCGCAAGCACCCTGTCAAGCTTCTCATATGTAGGTGTAGGAAGAGTGTTTGCCCAAGTAAAGTGTCTCCCCGTGAGTTCTATCTCCCTGAGAGTAAGACTCTCAATGATCATGTCGAACATAAAGGACCACCGCCCGTCAAAATGATCATGTTATGTACTGTCGTGCCCGTGCCTCCTCCGGCATCGGCGGCACGCATTGCTCGATGCTCGTGGCAACCAAGCCGTCAGTGAAGATCAGGTTGCAGCACTCGGGGAAATGCACTAGCGGGGAGGCGCACGTTGTCGAGTGAGCGCCTTCCTCCGCCGTAGAGCAGCCGCCTCGGCACTGGCCTCGCGGGGGCTTGTCGCTGTTCGTGGCCGCCACCATAGCCAGGCGCCGCCGCTGTAACCTCTTGGCAGCCTCGTCGAGATGCAGCGAGGAGGAGCGGCTAGCCGGCAAACTCTGGCCAACCTCGCCAAGATCCAGCGAGGAGCGTGTAGCCGGCACGGAAACCCGGGTGGTGTTAGGCAAAACGGGTGACGGGCATGGTCACCGACGCGATCGCAGTCGCCGCGCGAGGTCGCCGAAACCATCGCTCTGCTGTCATTCTCTCTCTCTTACTCACTCATACCCAATCACACTCACGCTCCCACTCTCTCACTCTCTCCTGTCCCTATCTGGCACGCGAGGGGGGCACCGGTGCTTGCATGGACGCGCGTTCCCGTTGGGTACGTTCGCAGCGAACGGGTGGGTTTATCTGACGTGGCAACTGAGATTGCATCAGGATTCATGTTTTTGATCCAACAGTTGTTCACTGGAAATGTCTAAAAAACTGACATTTTCCTGATAGCATTTCCCTACTAAAAGGACATAACTAATACTCCCACCATTTCATTTTACTCTATATGTAAAATTTGTTTGAAGTGAACATATGCAAAGTTTGGCCAAATTTATATTAAAAAATATCAACATCTACAATACTAGTGTTATATAGGAAATTAACTTTATGATGCACTAATGGTATGAATTTTGTATTCTGAATGTCGATATTTTTTACTACGAAGTTGGTCAAACTTTATGAAGTCAATTTTTATATGAAAACTAAAAAGAAATTGAGAGAGTAGTAACATAACAGTACTCCTACATTTCAAAATACACATTAGTTGTGAACCAACCTCTGGTTGGGATGATTATGGACAGTGGTATTCCCAGCCCACCAGGGTTCAAATTCTGGTGCTCGCATTTATTCTGCATTTATTTCAGGATTTCCGGTAATACGCTTTCAGCGGGAGGAGACGTTCCCATCGACTACGAGGCGCTTAAGCTGACTTCATAAAATCTTAAAATGATATGCCAGCTCAGTCTCTTGGAGGTGCTCATAGTGGTAGGGTGTGCGTATGTGCGTTCATAGAGACGAGTGTATGCGCATTTATATGATCGCTTGCGTATGTACTGTGTGCAAAAAAATACATCAGTTACTGACAAGCAGGAGCGAAGTCATTGAGCCCAAACGTAATTGCAGTGTACTTTTTTTTCTTGCCTCGGATCTTAAAATATACTCTCTCTATCTCAAAATAAGTGTCCCAACTCTAATACAACTTTGTATTAGGTTAGTATAATACTATCAACATTGCCCATGCGTCGCAACGGGAGGAAACATCCCCCACACGTCCTTACCCACTGAGCCTGCCTAATGACCTCACCCTCATTCCCCTAACATAATAAATATGACCAATACCTCGTCCTCAGCTCCACATTCTCCATTTCAATATGACATCAGACAGATGTTTCCCCTTGTCCTCTTTGTTGTCCTTATAGCTGGCGGTCGCAGTACCAGTTGTCACAAACCAAGGCTGGCTAGGTCCTTGAGGCCTCCTTCGTGTCCAGCGAGATGATGAGCATTGAACAAAGATTATTTTATCATCCAAGTAATATATTAGGAAAAAGTAGTGCACATAATATATACATGTGCTATCATATAAATTGAGTAGTTTTTGTCAGATAGACCATGAAGTCGTAATTGGACTCATCATGCATTGTGATGAGTGTTACTGGGCCGAGCTAGGTTGGTCGTATGTGAGGAGGCGGCGAAGAAAAGGATTCCTTTCACACCCCTAGTTTAATAAATTTAACTAAAACAATGCATTCGTAGGTGTATTTAAAAAATTCACCCTGTTTTATTAGTAGGTATAGATTTAAAATTAGCTATAGTTCCTCCCATTTTTCACCAATATTTATTTTTGAACAAATCTTTGCCTTTTCAAATTCAAAGTTAAATTTTTTTGTGTTTTATAAAAACTTTGCAAATTAAAAAAAATCAGTATAGTACCTCCTAGTTTTCAAAAATTGTTTATGTTTTAAAAAATATTCAGGTTAAACTAATAACAAAAAATGTTATTTCTTTACGTGCTTGACTTTAAATTTTTTGTTCACAACTTTGCAAAATATTTGCGTTCTAAAATATATTCAGTTTTTGCAAAAAATGTTTTTCTTTTGCTCTCAGTATCTAGCGCGGCTGCTAGTTTAATTTAATGTGTCGCGCTGCCTGCCACATAAACGTAATTTAAAAAATATTCAGGTTAAAAATATAACAAAAAGTCTTTTTTTAAAGTGTTTGGATGTAAAAAAAATTCTTGACAACTTTGCAAAATATTTGCGTTTTAAAATATATTCAGTTTTTGCCAAAAAAATGTTTTTCTTTTGCTCTCAGGTGCGGCTGCTAGTTTAATTTAAGGCATAGCCACTACACCACGGTAGAGCTACCGTGACACACCAATGTGTGTGCATAGGGTACCTTTGCCGATAGTTAAGTTGTAGCTTACACCAATGCTGACAGAAGATGAAAGAGTCAGAGGACTTGCAGTGGGCAAAGGTATTGCCGACAGTTGTTTACTTCCCAACACTTTTTCTGTCGGCATACACCCTACCTACGCCGACCGATGGTATGTCCACATACACCCTACCTACGCCGACACTTTATCAGACACCATACACCCAGTGAATTATGTGCAATTGGCATAGGCGTATGAAGGTACTACACTAAATTTAAGCATAAAAAGTACAGGACTGAGTCAGTTTAATGGCTCAAAACCGGTCGTGAGTTCCACAACAAATATTAGCAGAGCATTTCCTAATACATCCAGTGAGCCACAGTTACAACGGCGGGTGCTGGTAGTAGTGAATTTAAATTACACATGACGCAATCACAAGATAAACTGGGCCATTCAGTTGCAAACTACCCTCTACATTTTGAAATAAGCCATTTGGGGTGCAGAGACTTACTTGAAGGACAAAGAGCTTGGTGCTCAAGTTGTGTGTGTGCAGAATGTGGACTGGTTACACACACATTTCAGTCGAGAGAGTTAAAAGTAGGCAAATAAACCATAGAAGTAGTATAAGGGGCTCATGGAGAGTAAGAAGAAGAACTAGTGCCTATTCAGTTACAAGTGGACTCGCCACGCATTGACTAAAAAATAGCTCATGTGCCAAGATAATAAGCTGATACATATTTAAATTGTTTGTGATAAACTAAACCTTCATTTCTCAGGCCTAGTTTAAGATGATGGACTAGTTAAACTGGTCAACAAAAAGGAAACGTTGGACAAGCATCAGGGTGGCAAAATGATGGGTCCATCCATTCCGTTTGCTGACTTACCACGTCATATCCTCAAATGGCTTGTTTAAGATCAATCAGGGCCCACTGGTGCCAGCGGCATGCCTCTAGCATAAGCTAAAAATAAAACAACAAAGCTTATCATCATATTATTATATGCCAGTGATCAAACTTGCATGGAGCCACACACTGAAATCTAAAGGTTTAGAGCATTGTGTTTTTGTTCTGCTATTCAGATTGGCCCACTAGTGCAGAACCGGCCTTTAGTGCCGGTTCGTAACGGCCTTTAGTGTCGGTTTACCAACCGGCACTAAAGAGTGGGGACTTAAGCCCCACCCCCTTTAGTACCGCTTCGTCACGAACCGGCGCTAAAGTGACATCACGTGGCACGAGCCAGACCCGTGTGCGCGTAGGACATTAGTACCGGTTGGTAACACCAACCGGTACTACATGTTTGGGGGGGTTTGCTTTATTTTCCATTCCATTTTTTTTTGTTTACTGGTATTTCACGATACTACAAATTGTACACGTTATGCATATATATAAATAGATTTTCTCGTACGTAGAACCGCATATATATATATATATATATATATATATATATATATATATATAAAATTCTCCTACATATGTTGCATTGGTGCCTCCGGAGCACGATGACAAGTGGTTCATGGGGCGGTAGCGTGTAATAGTATTCTCCTTTGGGATCTATGAACTGGTCGAGCAAAAATCCGGCTATTTCCTCTTGAAGTGCTAGTATGCGGTCCGATGGTAGGAGCTTATCCCGCACCTCTCTGAACTGTTAAGAAGGAGATCAATATGCATGTGTGTTAGTTGTGTGACTAGATATCGATAATGGTGTGAATAGTGTTCTGACAAACATACCCAGTCCTGTCTATCAGATCTGCTCCTTTCGGACGGCATCATGCGAATGTTCTCGCAAACGTAGAATGCACACAGATTATTCCCCGTCGCCTGCTTCAGGGCCTTTACGAGAGTAGAATTGAATCAGATAATGATTAATCAAGCATGATAATTAATTAATGATATTGAAACAAGAATGAAAGAGATGGAAGCTAGCTAGTACTACTTAATTACTTACCTTTGGTCGATGCCAAAACAACTTTTGTTTCCAGTCGCCTGGAGTCACCTTGATGAACTTTGCCCATGCCCTGCCCGCCGGTAAAGAAAATTAATAAAGGGGTTATTAAATAGTTCATATCAGGAAATGACGAACTAATAATAGGCCGAGATATATATAGTTAATAATGATTGAAATTACCTGTTGACTATCCCCTTCACGATGGTGAAGTCTTTAGCTTCTTTAGTTAGTGAGTCCAGTAATTCAACTTTTCCTTCCTCAACTTTAATGTCTATCAAGACCCAATGCCAACTGCATGCGCACATGTTTGCATGTCTTAATTAAGCGGGCATGTGCATAAAATTAATCAACTATCGTAAACCGTATACACTTAATTATTAGCATCTAGCTAGCTAGTAAGCAAAAACAGAATTTATAGTACAAGACAGTGTGACTCACGGGAAGTTGTAAGGAAGTAGTATATCTTCATTGCTATTGAGGCGCTTCAAGAACTCTAGCATGCTTTCCTCTACACCTGCTTGATAAAATGGAAGTTTCCATATGTCCTCATTAATGGTATTTGGGTCAATGAACCCAATGCCATAGCGTCCAGATTTTTTCATTTCATACATCTTCATCCTGCATATAATACCACAGAAAAGAATATAGTGAGGATAATTATATGTAATGATTGATCAAAATTATCACTACATAACTAGCTTGAGACTTAAATTACAGAAAGAAATCACTTACAGACAATAGCAACTGATGATAGACTTGCCGAGTGCGTCTTGATTGTATAACTGAAATAGTTCTGGATACTCAATGGCCAGAGCTTTCTCATGGTAATAATGCTCCTCCTTGACATTCACCATGAGGGACACTCGATTGGAAATCTTCGTAATGTTCATGTACCATTGATGCAATTCATACATTCTCGTTGGGAGGTCCTTGACCTTGTCTGGATGGACCAAAGGTTGGCCCCGGACATATTTCCATTTTATTTCTGATTCTCTAAGCGGAGACATGAGCTCGATTTCGAGGAGTTGTCCAATAGAGATCTTGAGCATTTCAGCCTGCATTATATGCTCCTCCGTTATTACCACATTGCCCTACTGGGGAACGCTAACGGTTTGCCCACAATAATATTTGGCGCGCGTACTCCTCTCATGTGTTGTTGGCACAACAAGCGGGGGGATCGCTTGCGCCGCCTGTTCTCCCAGCTGGGGAACGGTTTTCCCGCATTTTTTGCCAGCTGCTTGTTGGCTCGAGCTCGAGCTCGCTTCCTTCTGTAGCCGTGCTCGATGTAGCTTCCTGATTTGACGATCATAGTCTGAGTCAATAGGCTTGGGAGCTGGTGCTCTAGCCATACGAATGAAGTGGTCAATCGTTCTCTCAGGCACTTTTTCCTTTGGCGACGGTGTCGGTTTCGGTCCAAAATGGGCGTCCACTTGGGCCGGCACTATGGCTGCGTTTTGCTCCTCGGTCATGTCATAAGGCCTCTGAGGAAGAGGAGCGAGGCTTGGACCATATTTATATAGCTTGTCTCCGCCTGTACTTCCTGTACTACCTCGACTCGTACCGCTACACACCATAGCTGCGGCGTGTCTCTTCTGCGATTGCTGAGACAGCGGAGATGGCTGACGTGGCTGACACTGTACCGGACTTGAAGCAGGAGGAGTGGCTTGACGTTGTGCCGGACATGAAGGAGGAGGAGTCTGCTCAAGCGTTCGGAGACTTGAAGGAGGTGGCGGACTTTGAGGAGGAGTCGGCTCACGCGTTTGTGGACTTGGAGGAGCGAGAGTCTGCTGACTGGGTGGCGGACTTCGAGGAGGAGTCGGCAGACGACGCGGTGTCGGTGGACTTGGAAAGATGATGCAATCCTTTCTTCATAGGATGATACGATGTACGGCCTCCCCCAGTGTGCGCTCGCCGTCACCTCCAGCAATGTCAAGTACTAGCATCGAATATGGCTCCACCACTTCATCAACCATGACACGAGCATAGCGCTCTGGAATCGGGATGCAATGGAAGGTTGCTTCAGGGGTAATTGCAAAAGCAACGCCGTCCGCCACCTTCATGGATATGTTCTTCATTTTGGAGTGTAGCTCATAGTTAGTGTTCTCTATGATGTCATCCACAGGGTGGTATGTATCCAGCTGTGTGTCGCCCGGGGCAGAACCAACGCTGCTTCTCGGCATGGATGGTACGGTGCTATCCAATGATGGACGATCATCCGCTTGCTGCTGCTGCTGCTGAGACCCCCTTTCCTGGCTAAGTGAGTCGATCTGCTGCTGCTGCTGGAATTTGAGTGCCAAGTCTGCGTGCCTTGCTTCTAGGCCTTGAAAGCGTTCTGCGTCCTGCTTCCTCTGCTCCTCCTCCAGCTTCCTCTTCTTCTCCTTCTCCATCTTCTTTCTTGCACGGGACCTGTAATCGTCATTCCAGTCCGAAAAGCCCTCATACCAGGGAATAACGCCCATGCCTCGTGTTCTTCCCGGGTGTTCAGGATTTCCCAGGGCGCGCGTAAGCTCGTCGTTCTCTCTTTTGGGCGTGAACACGCCCGCTCGAGGTTCTTCTATTGCGTCAAGTATCTTTTGTTCGGCTCCTTTTAGACTTGCCTTCTTCGAAACTAGGCCTGTCTTCGGGTCCAACGCCCCCCATGCGCATAGAACCAAGTTCTGCACCTGGGGGGCCAGCTCCTAGTAATCGGAGTGACCCCTGCACCCTCCATCTCTTTCTCAAACTTATCCCACTTAGGCATTCCCACCGCGTAGCCACCTGGACCCAGCCTATGGAACTGCGTCTTTTTACGGCATTGGCCTTGTTTTTTATCGACCGTTCCTTAGATATTTCTGAATCCTTGAATTTCACAAAATCGTCCCAGTGTTCTCTTTGCTTCTCTAGTGTTCCCGTGAATTCTGCAGTCTTCCTTTTTGCAGCGAGGTAGTTGGCCCATACAATTTTCTTGTGGGCGTTGAATGCAATTGCCATCTTCTTAAGAGCAGCGCCCTTCACTTTGTCCACATCTGCTTTAGTGAAATAATCTGGTAGGGTGAAATGTTCCATCAGAGAATCCCAAAGGTCTTGTTTGGCTCTGTCGTCGACCCAAGTAACACCTGGACGTTTAACCTTTGGCTCTTTCCATTCTTGAATGGAGATCGGGAGTTTGTCCTTCACAAGAACTCCGCACTAACGAGTCCACTTGTTTGCAATGTTCTTAGGCGATTGGGGTTCGCCACTAGGTTTGACGGAGTCGATGTTGTACTTTACACCGTCCTTCAACAATCTGCTCAGGCCTCGCTTTGTCCTGCTGTGTGTAGAAGCAGATTTGCTCGACCCGAAGGGCTGAAAAAAAGGAAGATCGATTCGTTCATATATCTTAAAATAAAAAAAACATGTGATGATCACCAGATGCCTGCTTATATAAATATACCTCGCCGGTAGTCTTTGTTATTTGAAGGTCAGCATTCTCTGTGTTATCATAAACATTGTTTGTGTCATCATAATCAGAATCATAGTTCATGACTTCATCAGCTCGGTCGTCGAGATCGAATATCTTTTCATCACCCTCTCCGGTATTGTTCAGATATTGGGAGCCGTCATCTGCTTCATTCAGATCATCTAGCCTGCCAGGGCTGCGTATGATGTCGAACAATTCCTCTTCTCTGTCTCTGCCGGTATTGTCCGCCATAGCTTTTACTTAACTAATACAGAAGAAATATAGAACAATTTAGTATTAAAATTAATTACAATGCATGGATCCAATCAATAAGGAAAAATTGAATCATATAGTACATAATATATATGCATCATTTCGATTAATATATAATCTCGAATACATCATCGTCATGAATAATATATATAATCTCGAATAAAGCGTCTTGAATATTATATATCGAATACATCACTGGCTAGGTACCTAATAAAGATCGAGTACTACAGAAGAATCTAGGGCGCCACTCGCGGTCCCTGGGGCGCGGGCGGTGGACACCCAAAGAGAAGGAACCATCACAGGATCATATCTCCGGTCATCTGCCCAAAGAACCTGCCAAGTAGTGGAGAACTTGACGTCGTCCATAGCAGCCATGTAGCGATGGATGTGCTCGTCTTCCTCCCTGACACGGCGACGCACCACCTCCGGCGGGGCCGGCTGCCTCTGCACCGAATGTGGCCCACGCGAACGCCACCAAAGGAGATCAGGGTCGACTATGGGACCCGAGGCCGGGTTCCTCACCAAGCGGTGCGCCCCTCCAGGTAGCACCTCCCAGTGCCAGCCCGGCGGAGCCTAGTCCCGGACATGGATTCTCTGAAGCATGGCGTTGTCACGAACGGGTCGACGGCGAGGATGCCGGCCGGGCATATTGTCGAGAACAAATACTATATGCCCGCAAAAAGTAACATTCATATAACATTCTATATGCAAATTCTAACAATTTGACATTAATCTAATTCATCTAACTAAAACTAATTCTAAAATTTCGAACATTTCTGATTATATAACTAACATTTCTAATATTTCTATATCTAAAAAACAGAAAAATTGCTAACATTTTTATAAATATTTCTATAACTAAAAAACAGGAAAAAAATTATAACATTTCTAATATTTCTATAACTAAAAAACAGGAAAAAATTATAACATTTCTATATAACTAACATTTCTAAAAATATTTCTATAACTACAAAACATACAGATGGCGCACTCTCCCACCTCCCCCCTCCCTCTGGCGACCACAAGGACGACTCCATCCTCCTCTCCGGCGATCCATGTCTCCCCATCCGTGTAAGCTGCTCCGGCCATCATGGCGCCACCCCTCCTGGATCTCTCACCGGGGGTGGGATTCGCCGATCAAGTTAGAGCCAGGTTCTCTACTCAGGTTCATTGCCTCGAACCTCATCTTGCCTTCCATCTTGTTGTTTCTTTTAGTCATTCAAATTTCCCTCTCTCTACTAAGTATGTTGGCCTTGCTCTTCAATCATGTCTCGGGGCTTACCTTCGGGGTTTCATGTCTCCCACATTCGGGGAAGAGTTTATAAATTTTCTGTCGTCTCTAAAGCGGTGGGATTTATGATCTACCGCCTTAGATCTTTTAGATGCCCATTGTTCTATTGCCACTTTCATCTTTGGGGCTTTGGTGGTCCGGCTTGGATCAGAGAATACAATAATTGGCTCTATGTGCACGATCTCGAATGGACTACAGTGAAATCCCCCCGTCGCACCCTCACCGGTGCAAACTCTATTCCCGTCGACCGCCGGCAACCTCTTCCTTTTTCGTTGGCTCAGTCAGTAACCCATGCAAATCAACCTGGACTTTCCTCGGATCACGTGCCAACCACGGGCGCAATCATCCCAGTTCAAAATCCATATCTTGGTGCCGCTCCACCGGCCCACTCTCCCAACCCACAGCCCATTATTCCAACCACTAACCCACTATCCCATGAGGATAGAACTAGACTGGCCTCATCCCATTCAGACCCTACCACCCTTATCACATAGGCCCAACCTTCGGTACCCAACATTATCCCTCAAATTCAACCGCTTCCTAATCCTCTTTTCTGCGGTAAATGCTTATCCTTCGGCCATGCTCGTGCGGATTGCACAAATCAGTTCAGATGTCGTGGTTGTTTTAGATACGGTCATATATTTCGATTTTGTTTCAACTCCAAAAAATCTGCGCCCAAGTATCGGGTGAAATCGCCCCCGCCCACCAACCATGCACCCTCACCCGATAACCCG
>NC_057810.1:44243993-44285840 GCF_018294505.1 Triticum aestivum
CGCCCTGCTCTGCCTCGAAACCGTGCTCTGCTCCACAAGCCTTCTCTACCTACGCCGCCCACCCTCCCACCAACGAAGCCATGGCCACCTACCCATGCGACCCGCTGCCACTTCTCCCGCTTGGCACCGCCATCATGGACGCTGACGGTAACTGACGCCGATGCACCTACCATTATCTTGGCGGCGAGCCCCTGGTTCAGTCAAGCGACTGGGCCATCATCTCCCTTGCACCACCGCCGGACCCCAATCAGTTCAAGACGGATGCTATGCTCATCACTCACTTCCTCGACCACGAGCGCGGCTTTCGTATCGCTGAGATCTCTCGCCGCGGGATGGGAGCTGCCCTCGTCCGCTTCCGCAACGCGTGCGACATCGACACCGCCATCGCCAATAGCCCGTACTTCGTTGGCGATTCTGTTCTGAGGATCATTCGTCACGACTGAGGTATCAACCATAGAGACTGCACCTTTACCCATGACGCCTGGATTATGTTGGTGAACTTCCCTCTTGAGGCTTGGAGGCCTGACAAAGTTAGAGAAGCTGTTAGTGGATTTGCTAAATTCCTTGTTTGGAACCGTGACATGTCAAATAGGGCATGTATTCTTGTTAAAGTCAGAGTGCCTGATCTGCTAGAAATCCCTGTTAGCCATGTCATTTGTGAAAGTCTTGATGATTATGGTCATGGTCAGTCATGGACATATGTGGTCTATATCTTGCATGCGGATTTGCTTGGAGCCATGGGTGGGGATGAGGACCCAATCCCTCCTGATGGAGTTATGCACCCAATGCCATTTGCTCCTTTCGGTGGTATTGGCATGATGCTGATTTCCACAATGATCAAAATCCTAATGCTGCACCTGCTGCTCACCATGCTCCTGAGGAGAACCAAGATGATGTGCCCATGGTCCAGACACCACCACAAAACCCTGAGCAGGTCCAGGACATGCCTTTCCAGCCTGCCATGGAAGCGGCTGACTCTTTCATGGCGCTTCATGACATGATGTCTAAAATTATGGCGACAATCCCTCAGCTGTTGGAAGATCTTGCTGATACCCTCGTGATCAGCTCCAAATGCCAACTGATCAATGTTGACGATGAAGAACATGGCACTGTCAAAAAATGTCTGCTCACCATCTTCACTAAGCAGACACCAGAACCTACAACCTCATCTGTCCTCATTGAAGAACTGTCTGAACCTCCTGTGTTATGCTCCTCTGATGCTCTTGTTGGTGATCTATCTCCTCCTATGTTGGACTTCATGGCCAGCAACCAAAACTCAGCCGCTGAGGATGAGCCGCATGCTCCTACTGTCTTGCTTCCTTCTGCAATATCTGTCCCGGCCGCTCAGCACAAGCGCAAGAAGAATAATGCTCCTTTGGATGTTAATGACCTTCGCCGCAGTCACAGACTGGCGGGTCTTAGTGTTGGATTTAAAAAAGAAGCTGCTGCTGTCAAGGCCAAGGAGTGGGATCAGTGCAACAAGAATTTATCTTCTGAATTTGAACATGTTATCTGCAACCCTGAAGCAGGACCACCACCAGAGCTGCCGCTAGAGACAATCCAAGCTATTGCAATCAAGTAGTGTCTGATCCCTCCTGAGGAGGTGTCAGGAGAGAAGTTGATGGCCCCTGCTTCCCATGATTAAGTCTCATCTTATCTGCTTTGGACCTTGCTGTAACAAGGTCTTATATGGCCTTAGGCCAGCTTTATTATTAGTTTCTTTCAATAATGCTACTTCTGCTCTATTTATGAACTTGGTCTGTAAGGAGTTAAACTCCATTATTTACAATTGTGGCCGGGATCCTATGATACAATTATTTTGCTGTCCAAGTAGTCTGAATGCATTGGATGATTATATTCAGTATTATGTCCTTGTGGAAACTTGCTCTCCTGTTTGGAATGACCTATCTGCTACTTACATCTTGATGAGATCTGATAATCATAAAATCATTGTGTCATTTTTATTTAGTCTTAAAACCACCATTTTTTCCAATGAATAGAAAATGGAATATATTAAACTGGAATATAAGAGGCATAAACTCCCAAACCAGATGGGATGATTTAAGAGAAAAAATTGATGAGAGTAATTGTGGTATTATATGCCTTAAAGAAACAAAAAAAAAGAATCTTTTGATCAATATTATCTCAGAAATTTCTCTCATGGGAGATTTAATCAGTTTGCATATAACCCCTCTGTGGGACTGTCTGGTGGATTAATAACTATATGGAATGGCAGTCTCTTCAGTGGTTCTGTAGTCAGTCAATCCTCCTTTCAGATTACAGTCAAATTATTATGCAAACTATCAGGCAACATTTTTTATGTCAGCAATATTTATGGGCCCTGCCAGAATGAAAACAAAACTGAATTCTTTGATTGGTTGGATAATATTGATGCCTCTCAAATGGACCATTGGATTCTTGCTGGTGATTTTAATCTAATTAGAAGCCCACAGGACAGAAATAGACCTGGTGGAGATGCAAACAATATGTTGAGATTTAACAGTATTCTGCAACAGCTTGATTTAGTGGAGATTCCACTCAAAGGTAGGAACTTTACATGGAGTAATATGCAAGACTTACCTCTTCTGGAGAAACTGGATTGGATTTTTACCTCTGCAAATTGGTCTATTAATTTCCCAAATACTCTGGGATACCCACTGGCTAGAGTCTCATCTGACCATATCCCTATTCATATTCAAGTTGGCAGTGATATCCCAAAAGCCTCTATATTCATGTTTGAAAATTACTGGATGGAATTTGATGGATTTTATGATACTGTTCTTCAATGTTGGAACAGAAACCAATCATTACCAAATTCTGCAAATGATATAACTGCCAGATTTAAGTGCCTCAGATTAGGTCTTAAGAAATGGAGCAAAACTTGTCCAAGCTCAATACTAATATCTCTACTTGTAACTATGTATTATCTATGATGGATGGTATTGAAGATCAAAGGGCTCTGAGTATTATGGAAGCTAACTTTAAGATCATCCTGAAAAAACACATCCTCAAGTTACTGGAGGTTAAAAGGATTTATTGGAAGTCAAGATTTAAAATGAGAAGTGTGAGACTTGCTGATGAAAACACTGATTTTTTCCATGCTATGGCCACCCAAAGTTACAGGAAGAATTATATTACTTATATTGTTGGGGAGGATGGAATCACTTACCAAAATCATGATCATAAAGCTGCAATTATTTGGAGGTCCTACAAAGAAAGATTGGGTTCATCCATTGATCCTCCCATGCTTTTCAATCTGGAGGAACTGATCCAGCCACAAGACCTATCTTCTCTTGAAGCTCAATTTACTATGGAAGAAATTGATCAGGTTATTAAGGAATTACCCACTAACAGAGCTCCTGGACCAGATGGCTTTAATGGCACCTTTTTAATCAAATGTTGGGATATTATTAAACAAGACTTCTATACCATGATTTGGGATTTCTTTGAAGGAAACTGTGATATTCAAAGTATAAACATTGCTTTTATTACACTCATTCCATAGATTGCAAATCCTGAGAATATGAATGATTTCAGGCCTATTTCTTTGGTTAGTCTCCCACTAAAAATTATTACCAAGCTTTTGGCCAACAGAGCTCAACAGATCATCACTTCTATTATCCACCAAACCAGTATGGTTTTATAAAAGGCAGAAATATTCAAGATTGTCTAGGATATGCTTTTGAATACCTCCATTTATGCCACCGATCAAAAAAACCTATCATCATTTTAAAGCTTCATTTTGAAAAAGCTTTTGACAAGATTGAATATACGAAAATTATTGCTATGTTAAAGGCTAAAGGTTTTGGACCTAGATGGATCAATTGGGTTAATAACATTCTTTAGTCTGCTTCTACTTTTGTTCTGCTTAATGGAGTGGCTGGGAAAAAGATTATTTGCAAGAGAGGTGTCAGACAAGGGGATCCACATTCCCCATTACTATACATCATCACTGCTGATCTACTTCAATCTGTGGTCAATGCTGCTTGGGCCAATGGGGAAATCTCTCTTCCTATAAAGCATGCTTATGGACAGGACTACCCTATTATTCAGTATGCTAATGACACCCTATTGATTATGCCTGCTTGTGAAGATCAGATCATGCACCTTAAATACTTACTCAACATATTTAGTCTATCCAGTGGTCTGTTTGTCAACTTTAGTAAGTCCTCAATGATTCCAATAAATATTGATCAACCATCAGTTTCTGCACTTGCAAATTCATTTGGTTGCAAGGTGGAAAGCCTCCCATTCACATACCTTGGCTTACCCATGGGCACCACCAAGCCCTTTGTTATGGACCTTATTCATGTCATATCCAAAATTGATAAAAGACTTTCTGGAGTGACTAGATTCATGAACTACTCTGGCAGACTCACTTATGTTAATTCTATTGTTGCTTCCATGCCTATTTTCTCTATGTGCTCTCTTAAAGTTCACTACACCATAATGGATCATGTGGACAAATCAAGCAGGAACTTTCTATGGTATGGAAAGGAAATTAATAGAAGAGGAAAATGCCTGGCCAGCTGGGAGATGATTTGCAAACCAAAAAGTCAAGGTGGTCTTGGTGTCCTGAACCTGAGAATGCAGAATAAAGCCCTTCTTATCAAGCATCTCCATAAATTTTACAATAGAATGGACATTCCTTGGGTCAAGTTAATATGGGAGGCTCATTATCAAAACAATGAGGCTCCAGACACAAATCCCAACAAAGGATCATTCTGGTGGAAGGATTGTATGAAAATGTTTGATCTATTTAAAGAGATGACTACTTGTGAAATCAGATCTGGAAACACTTGCAAATTATGGGATGATAGTTGCAATGGAGAGATTATGCATTTCAAATTCTCTGAACTCCATTCCTTTTGCAACCAGCAGAATATCTCTGTCAAAATAGCCAAAGATAATGGGAACCTATACAGCTTGTTCCAGCTTCCTCTTTCCATCACTGCCCATCAGCAATTTCATCTTCTTTCTAGTAAACTACAGAATATCAGATCCAACAATGACAAGGATATATGGAAATTCAATTGGGGTAGTAATTTAAGCATGACCAAGAAGATCTATAACTTCTTACTGAGAGATGAAGATGCTGCCATCACTTTCAAATGGATTTGGAAGTCATGCTGCCTTCCAAAGCATAAATTCTTTTGCTGGCTTCTTCTTCATGATAGAATAAACACATGCGACCTTTTGACCAGGAAAAATATGCATCTAGATTCCACACAGTGTGTATTATGTGATGCTGAAGACTATGAGGACAGAAATCATCTTCTTTTCTCTTGCCCTTTTAGCCAGGGATTTTGGTGGAACATTGGTCTTGAATGGAACTCTGGTCTGAATATCCATGATATGATTATTGAAGCTTAGCAAAGAAAACTTCACCATTTCATGGAAATTCTAATTATTGGATGCTGGAGTATATGGAATCGAAGAAATGATCTGATATTTGAAGGGATCCCTTGCTCTATCAATGACTGCAGATATGAATTTATCAAGACTTTGAAATTAACAATGCTAAGGGACAAGCCCAGTTTAAAGGAGGGAATGTCCTCATGGATTGATAACATTTAATTTATTTTCTTGTATTTACTCAATAATCTCCCTGGTTGTCTTCCCAACAACCGTTGTAAAGACTCTGTGATCCTTTATTATAATGAAAAAGATCTACAGTAAGGCCTTTGCCTTACTGTTTTATGGTCAAAAAAACTACAAAACAGAATAATTTCTAACATTTCTATAACTAAAAAATAGAAAAAAATTCTATAACAAAAATTCTATAATGTGTGTGTGTTTGTAGTGTGTAATGTGTGTGTGTGTGTGAACATGGCAGCCGGGGTGAGCTCACCGGCGAGCTGACGACGGGGCGATGGGACAGGGCGGTGACGACGGGACGGGCCGGCGACGAAGGGGCGGGGCGCGGCGATGGGGCGGCCGGGGCGCAGCGATGGGGACGACGGGGACAGGGACGGCCAGGGCGGCGACGTCGACGGGGGCGGCGACGAGGGGCGGGGACAGCCGGGGTCGACGACGAGGGGCGGGGGCGGCGACATCGACGGGGACGGCGTCGATCAGGGCAGGGCGGCGCGACGGAGGGAAGAAACAAAGAAGGAAAGTGAAATTTTTTTCAATTGTTGTATATATAGGATGGACCTTTAGTACCGGTTGGTGCCACGACCCGGTACTAAAGGTCTGTTTTTGCCAGGCCAAGCGGCGGGAAGCGCCCTGAGGGAGTCCTGGACTAGGGGGCCGGTGTCCGGATAGCCGAACTATCATCATCGGCCGGACTCCAAGACTATGAAGATACAAGGTTGAAGACTTCGTCCCGTGTCCGGATGGGACTTTCCTTGGCGTGGAAGGCAAGCTTGGCAATACGGATATGTAGATCTCCTACCATTGTAACCGACTCTGTGTAACCCTAGTCCTCTCCGGTGTCTATATAAACCGGATGGCTTTAGTCCGTAGGACGAACAACAATCATACCATAGGCTAGCTTCTAGGGTTTAGCCTCCTTGATCTCGTGGTAGATCTACTCTTGCAATACCCACATCATCAATATCAATCAAGCAGGACGTAGGGTTTTACCTCCATCAAGAGGGCCCGAACCTGGGTAAAACATCGTGTCCCTTGTCTCCTATTACCATCCGCCTAGACGCACAGTTCGGGACCCCCTACCCGAGATCCGCCGGTTTTGACACCGACATTGGTGCTTTCATTGAGAGTTCCTCTGTGTCTTCACCGATAGGCTCGATGGCTGCTTCGATCATCAACAACGACGCAGTCCAGGGTGAGACCTTCCTCCCGGGACAGATCCTCGTATTCGGCGGCATTGCACTACGGGCCAATTCGCTTGGCCATCTGGAGCAGATCGAAAGCTATGCCCCTGGCCGTCAGGTCGGATTTGGAAGTTTGAACTTCACGGCTGATATCCGCGGGGACTTGATCTTTGCTGGATTCGAGCCACAGCCGAGCACGCTGCACTATCACGACGGGCATGACTTAGCTCTGCAGCCGGACAGTACCCTGGAGGCCGCACACAAGCCCGCTCCAATCTTCAATTCGGAGCCGGCTGCGCAGATCGAGGACGGGTGGCTAGACACCGCCTCGGGGGCTGCAACCTCTACAGCGATAGAGCCGAACACTGACCTTGTCCCTCATGAAGCTCGTGACTCCGAGGTGCCGGACTCCTCGCCGGACTCCGAACCTCCCGCGCCCCCTCCAGTCGAATCCGATTGGGCGCCGGTCATGGAGTTCACCGCTGCGGACATCTTTCAACACTCACCTTTTGGCGACATCTTCAGTTCGCTAAAATATCTCTCGTTATCAGGAGAGCCCTGGCCGGACTGCGGTCAGGACGGTTGGGATGCGGACGACGAAGAAATTCAAAGCCCACCCACCACCCACTTAGTAGCCACTGTCCACGATCTAACCGACATGCTAGACTTTGACTCCGAAGACATCGACGGTATGGACGACGATGCCGGAGACGACCAAGAACCAGCGCCTACTGGGCACTGGAAAGCCACCTCATCATATGACATATACATGGTGGATACACCAAAAGGAAGCGACAACGAGGAACAACGGAACATGGCGAAGGACAACTCCCCCAACAAACAACCAAAACGGCGACGCAAGCGCCGCCCGAAGTCCCGCCTCGATAACAATGGCACCCATACTGACCCAGCCTTAGAGCAGGGTGAAGCGGTGGACGACGAACATGCCACCAAGCGACCATCCGAACAGGATGGATTGGATAAGCAACCCATCCCCGGCAAAAACAACAGTCCAGACGATCTCACGCCCGACAAACCACTGGAGCATAAGAACCTTCATAAAAGGCTCGTCGCCACTACAAGAAGTCTGAAGAAGCAAAAGCGGAAGCTCAAAACAGCGGAGGACGCACTCAGAACAAGATGGAGCAAAGTACTCAATACCGCAGATAAATACGGCAATAGTCACCAGGCGAAGAGCTACCCGAAGCGCAAGTTGTTGCCTGAATTTGACGAGGAGGCCGTAGAGCCCCCACAGTCAAAAAACAAAGACGCCGCCTGTCCGGATAGACGACCAGATGACAGGCTAAGAGCGGCAAGGGGCGCCGCACACAAGCCGGCACACGATCCACATAAAGATCCTCGCAAAAAAGATGGCCCAGTCAGGTCCATCTACGGGCCAAAAAAGAAGACTCCAGGGAGCAATACAACCCGCCGAGTGTTTGAAGACAATGGCACACCTAAATACAGGGGCGCCGCACACCCACTATGTTTCACCGATGAGGTACTGGACCATGAATTTCCAGCGGGATTCAAACCCGTCAACATAGAGGCATATGATGGAACAACAGACCCCGGAGTCTGGATTGAGGATTATATCCTACACATACATATGGCCAGAGGAGACGATCTCCATGCCATAAAATACCTACCCCTCAAGCTCACAGGGCCAGCTCGGCATTGGCTCAAAAGCCTCCCAGAAAATACCATTGGAAGTTGGGAGGAGCTCGAGGATGCGTTTCGAGCAAACTTTCAGGGGACTTATGTCCGCCCTCCGGATGCAGACGATTTAAGTCACATAACTCAACAGCCCGAAGAGTCAGCACGAAAATTCTGGAACAGGTTCCTCACCAAAAAGAACCAAATAGTCGAATGTCCGGACGCCGAAGCCTTAGGAGCCTTTAAGCACAACGTCCGAGACGAATGGCTCGCCAGACACCTCGGCCAGGAAAAACCAAGAACAATGGCCGCACTAACAAGCCTCATGACCCACTTTTGCTCAGGGGAAGACAGCTCGCTGGCTAGATGCAGCACCAGCGACCCGAGTACATCCGAAGTCAGGGATGGAAATGGGAAATCACGACGCAGAAAAGATCAGCGCCGGAATAAGGAAAATGGCCCAAATAGCACGGCGGTCAACGCCGGATTCAAAAGCTCTCGACCGAATAATAAAACACCGCCCCTCAAGAACAATAGTGATGAGCTATCCAATCTAAACAAAATTTTGGATAGGGTATGTCAAATACATAGTACCCCCGAGAAGCCTGCAAACCATAGCCACAGAGATTGTTGGGTATTCAAGCAGTCCGGCCGACTTAACGCCGAACGCAAGGGGTTCAACACACCAAGCGAAGACGACGAACCCCACAAGCAGCACGCCAGAAAACAGAAGACTTTCCCACTAGAAGTCAAAACAGTGAACTTGCTTCATGTGATAACACAGAAACATAGTGCGGCACCTGCTATACCAGGACACCGTCCGCAGAATGGGGATAGACCCTACCGAAATTCACCATAGCAGCACTTCCTTCAAAGGAGTGACGCCTGGCCTTTACACCAAATGTACAGGCTCTGTACCACTAGAGGTCGTGTTCGGTTCATCCGACAACCTCCGTCGCGAAAAGCTCATTTTCCATATCGCCCCATTCAAAAGTAGCTATCAAGCACTACTGGGACGCGAAGCATTCGCCCGCTTTAACGCAATACCGCATTACGCGTCTCTTACGCTTAAAATGCCTGGTCCATACGGCATAATCTCAGCACAGGGTAAATCTGAGTGTTCCTCGACCACGGAAAACGTAAGACTGCGTTGATAGCCGCACACTAATCCGACCTTACTGGTCAAAGCCCTAAAAACAGGTCATTCAGACCTTGGACACGGTTAGGCGAGTCCGGCATAAATAAACAAGGGGCTTCACCGCCGCATACCCCTTTACAAGGGGCTGCACGTATAAACAATGAGAGCCAATAAAGCTCAAATTCATCATACTTTATTTTAAATACACCTTTTGCACGATATTTTTTCCAAACTAAGTTCTTCTCCTTTACAGATGAAGCACGTGCTACACTCGTCCAGGATACAGCACAACGGAGACACAGGCGCAGACGTGCAGCAGGGACCCGTTACAAGGATTCTTTTCAGATTAAGACCCTGCGTAAACCTTTCTTACTGTCTCTTGTTGATACACATCCCCCGGTTTCTTACCATAACCGAGGAGGAGGCTGGCGTTTTGGCATCGGCCGCGTCAGAAGTTCCCGCCCGTACCTGGACACTAGGGGCTTAGGGCATTGTTCTGCCCGGTATCATAAAGACCGAACACCCCAGGGAGTGCTCGGCGTCTCGAGTTAGGCCTTATATGCATCAGCTCCGAATCATGTCTTTGGTCAAATGTTGGGTTTTCCCGGCTCCTGTGTTTGCTGCCTTACGTTCCGCTCCATCGGCTAACGCAGCACCAAGAGAACTACTACGATTGTGCCCCGGTTCGGCCGGGCGAGCACCTCAGTAGAGAAAGCCGAAAACTGATTGTCATGATATAGCGAGAGACTGGTCAACCACTCGATCGACCACTGGATTGTTTAGAATTCCTCCGCTTTGACGAAGGACCGCTTCCTGGTCAGGCACGTACGCGCCCCGAGTTCGGAGAAGCGCGGTGCCTCTAGGGGCTATATAGTAGCCCCACCTTCGAGCTCCTATGGCTAAGTGAAAGTGATAAAGCATTATAGTGCGGTTGCCTAGTTTGCTACGCTATCACCTCCTTCAAAGGACCAAGACGTTGGATTAAGTGTGAAAAAGCGCTTTTCTTTTTGCAAACTCCCCCGCACCATGTGCGTGGGGGCTGAAGCCAAAGACTGCCATCTTTCAGGTTATACATACATATACGGCTGCACAGGAGATAGTTCAATACTTGAACGCACAAGTATAAAAAGCTATTGCATTATAAACATGATCTCACAAATCATACACGTCATTTGAACATAACATCTTTCGAGCACTGCGACTCTATTAAACGAGCGCCCTGCAGGACTTCCTCAAAATAGTGCTCGGCGGGTAATTGGCCTTTGTCCGAACCCCGGGATGCAACAGCGGTGGCATCCATCTCTGCCCAGTATGTCTTAACACGGGCGAGAGCCATCCGTGCACCTTCTATGCATGCCGACCGCTTCATCGCCTTGATATGCGGCACCGCCCCAAGGAATTGCTGCAACAAGCCAAAATAACTCTCAGGCTTGGGCCTTTCCGGCCACAGATGAGCAACCACATCCGTCATGGCAAGTCTGGACAATCTATTCAGCTCAGCCCACTCAGCCAGCCGATCAGTCAACGGAAGTGGACGCTCCGGACTATGGAATTGAGACCAGAAAAGCTCTTCCATTTCGTGATCCTTCTGGCTTCGGAAGTGCACGACTACGTCCGCCGCACTCGCCGCCAAATCCAGATAAGGATCCTCCACACCACACAATTGGCCCAACTGAGCATACTTCGGATCCGTGAACTTCCTACGCACCAGAAAGGGCTTTCCAGCTGCAATGTCTCCGGCCTGACGCAGTTCCTCCTTCATAGCCCGCATCGCACTAAGGGCATCCTTGTCTTCGGCGGCGGCCTTCTTCAGGTCCTCTTGCTCCACTCGGCGTTCTCTTTCAAGAACCTCATAGCGGTCGGTAGCATCTTTTAATTTCACGGCCATTCCGGCCATCTCCTCCCTGCTTCGGCAGTGAGCAGCCTTTTCGGCTTTTAGCTCTTCCGCTGCCTTCGAGGCAGCCGCATCACTTTTCCTGGCTTGCTCCTTGGCTCGAGCGAGCTCTGCTCGAAGGTCTTCCACAGCAGCGGCACCATCTACATCAAGCATACAAATTGTAAGGAACGGGCATCAGCTCCCTTACTAGGTGACCGCGTAGCAACCACCTACCTTGTGACTCGTTAAGTCGTTTATTGACCAGCACGATGTCCGCATCCGCAACGTCAAGTTGCCGCTTCAGCTCGGTAACTCCATCAGTCCGGCTGGCCACCGAACGTTCCGCCACCTGCATAGAAAAGGCGACATTCTATAACTGCGATTATGATCCTCGGCACGCGGTCGCTTTCGACAGCATACCAAGTCGCAGGGGCTACTATCTATACAGGGCGCACTCCATGTGCAAAATTGTTAAAAGGTATGTCATTTTTTGCATACCTCAAGACCCGTCAGCAAACTTCCGACGGCCTCATGCAACCCGCTCTCGGTGGATGAGATCCTTTCAATCACCATACTCATTAATGTGTGGTGATCTTCTAGGATAGACGCCCTCTTGAGCAAATCTTGCAGCTCCACCGGCCATACTCCAGTGGGTGCCGAACTCCCCGGCCCCGCCGGACTCGGGGAGACCCTCTGTGACGACACCTCAGGGTCGTCCGCCCCGCCCGACGGGGCGGCAGATGGAGGCGTTTCACTCTCCATCATCTCCGGACGAAGATCCCGCGAAGATGAGCTCTGCTGAGATGGGCTGAGATCCGAACTACAAGGTGAAAACTTCGGTTACCCTTAGAGATAAAGCAGGGGTGTCCCCTATTACGAAAGTCCCCCTTTTTACTTACGGCTCGCTGGAGGGCTGATTCCTCTGAGGAGATAGTGCGGCCGGGGCTCTTCCCGGCACAGGACCTTCCGGTGCAGATTTCTTTCCCCGCTTTGAGGCCTTGGCCTCCGGGTCTTCGGAAGCGGTCCTCTTCTCCCCCTGGAAGGAGGGACTCTCGATTCCCCCCTTACTGAGAGCCTCCTTGGCAGAGGTGGTAGTTTCCCTGTGCCCCCCTTTGCCCTCCTCCGAAGGTGCAACCTCCAACATTTTGATTAACACGGGATCCGGCGTGGTCTCAGGGAGGGGGGCCGGACATCGTATCAGTTTTGCTTGCGCTATCCACTCCTGTCCAAGGGATAGCTGGTTAAAAGGCAAACCCATGATAAATAAATGGACAATGTGTCCGGACACAGGGATACTTACTTGAGTATTCGGGCGATTGCAGCTTAGGTCGGCATCCTCGGTCAAGTCCGGACGCATCTCTTGCGATCCGAAGAACAGTTTGTATATCTCCATGGCTGTCAAACCCATGAAGTGTTGGAGAGCCCGTGGCCCCTCCGGATTAAATTCCCACATGCGGAGGGGGCGGCGTTTGCAGGGCAGAAGGCGCCGAATCAACATAACATGTGCCACTACGACCAGATTCATCTCCCTTTCCTGGAGGCCTCGAATCCGGCCCTGCAACAGGGGTACGTCTTTGGACGGCCCTCAGTCGAGCCCCATGTTGACCCATGACGTCAGCCATTGTGGAGGGCCCGGGCGAAAGACGGGCGGCGGCCTCTGCATGCTGCCCCTGGGAGCGGTGATATAGAACCACTCCTGTTGCCACAAGCCGAGCTCCTCCTGAAAAGAGCCCTCGGGCCATGGAGCATCGGCCCTCTTGCTTATAACTGCCCCGCCGCACTCTGCCTGACGCCCCTCAATCATCTTCGGCTCCACGTTGAAGGTTTTGAGCCACAAGCCGAAGTGAGGGGTAGTGCGGAGGAAGGCTTCGTAGACGACAATGAATGATGAGATGTGGAGGATGGACTCCGGAGCCAAGTCATGGAATTCCAGCCCATAGTAGAACATGAGCCCCCTCACGAAGGGATCCATCGGGAAGCCTAAACCCCGACGGAGGTGAGACGCGAACACGACGCTCTCGCCGAGCTCGGGAGTAGGAATAACTTGCCCTCAGGCAGGCAACCTATGTGAAATCTCGTAGGTTAAGTACCTGGCGTCTCTCAGCTTGAGCACGTCCTCTTCCGTGATGGAGGAGGGCAACCACCGGCCTTGTAGGTCGGAGCCGGACATTGTCAAAGGTCGAAGGTACCCGAATCTGGAGCCCTGGGTTTTGGAACTCGGGGCGAGGGGCGGATTCGATTGAGGATTGAAGAAAAAGAACGGGCCTTGGTCTCATTATAAAGAGGAAGAATACCAAGAGTCGTCCCCATGACAGTTTGGAACCCGTCTTCGATGGAGGGGGCGTGGCAACGGGCGCGGTTGGGTTACCCACGTCCGTATTTATGAGAATCTCGGAATAAGGGGAACACGATCTCTGCTTCGACAAGACGTGCCAAGGAAACCGCTTCGCTAAACACGCTGAGGTGGTACAATAAAAACGATTCGAGTAAAGGCTTGGTAGTGGTGTGACGTCACGCCACCAAATACGTCAGCAGATTGAACTTGTGCAAATATTATTCTCTCTACGGTGGTATGTGGAATTTATTTTGCAGAGCCAATCTTCTATAAATTATTCGGAGAAGGAACCCGCCTTGCAACACCGAAGACAATATGCGCGCCGGACTCGTCGTCATTGAAGCCTGGTTCAGGGGCTACTGAGGGAGTCCTGGACTAGGGGGTGTCCGGATAGCCGAACTATCATCATCGGCCGGACTCCAAGACTATGAAGATACAAGATTGAAGACTTCGTCCCGTGTCCGGATGGGACTTTCCTTGGCGTGGAAGGCAAGCTTGGCAATACGGATATGTAGATCTCCTACCATTGTAACCGACTCTGTGTAACCCTATCCCTCTCCGGTGTCTATATAAATCGGATGGCTTTAGTCCGTAGGACGAACAACAATCATACCATAGGCTAGCTTCTAGGGTTTAGCCTCCTTGATCTCGTGGTAGATCTACTCTTGTAATACCCACATCATCAATATCAATCAAGCAAGACGTAGGGTTTTACCTCCATCAAGAGGGCCCGAACCTGGGTAAAACATCGTGTCCCTTGTCTCCTGTTACCATCCGCCTAGACGCACAGTTCGGGACCCCCTACCTGAGATCCGCCCGTTTTGACACCGACAGCCCCCCTTTAGTACCGGGTGGTGGCTCCAACCGGTACTAAAGACCCCCCTGTAGTACCGGTTGGTGCCACGACCCGGTACTAAAGGGGTCCGCTGGCGCAGTGCGGTGCGGCAAGTTTAGTCCCACCTCTCTAGTCGAAGGGCTATCGCACTGGTTTATAAGCCCCAGTGCGGTAGCTCTCTCGAGCTCCTCTCCTAAGCAGGCCTACTGGGCCTACCTGTTCAGTGCTGTCCTGTGGGCCTACTGTGCCTTTGCGGGCCTGCATCCTGGCCCAGCAGAAGGTTGTGTTTCTAGTCGTATGCAGGCCGCTTTGGCCCAGTAGGCGGGCTTTTTTATTTTCTTAAAAAAAATTGTTTTTTTGTTTTATTTATTTTTGAGTTGTTCTTTGCTGTATTTAGAGTTTCTTTCTGAATATTTTTGCTTTAGGTACAAAAAATTACAAACTTTCTGTTAGTGCCGGTAGTTTTCAAATTTGAATAGTTTAAATTTTGAATTATTTGAAATTTGTGTGAATCACTAGTTTGTGAATAACTTAACTTTGAAAAAAGATTTTTTAGTGATTCTTTTTTCTTATGTTTAATATTATTGTGTTTCATCATTATATTCAATTTGGTAATGCTTAGGTTATTTAAAAAATGAAATGCCTTTGTAACAGATGAGTTTTCATCTGAAACCCTGATACTTCGAAAGAGATAGTAAATGCATGAAAGAATTTGTTTGCACATAAAATTTCTTCGCGTTTCAAATGCCAAAACACATAACTACCCTAACTATTACAGAGATTCCCTCCTGGGTGTGAAACACAGAAGAAAGTGATGATAGTGAAGCCGATCACATCCTGGATCTTTGGGTGTGAAACTTTTTCTTTGCGTGTGTCCCTTTGCACCGTAGCCATGGAAAATCTTCATCATTTAACTGGATGCTCGGGTCAATATTCACTACGAATGGAGCAATTTCATCAAACTTTCCATAATCTTCTGACATGTCTGTCTTGTCATCCACTCCCACGATGTTTCTTTTCCCTGAAAGAACTATGTGGCGCTTTGGCTCGTCGTATGATCCATTCGCTTCCTTATCTTTTCTTTTTCTCGGCCTGGTAGACATGTCTTTCACATAAAAAACCTGCGCCACATCATTTGCTAGGACGAATGGTTCTTCTGCATACGCAAGATTGTTGAGATCCACTGTTGTCGTTCCGTACTGCGGGTCTTCCTTTACCCCGCCTCGTGTCATATTGACCCATTTGCACCGAAACAAAGGGACCTTCAAACCACCTGCATAGCTAAGTCCTCTATGTAACCATAATATGTTTCCTTTCCCGTGTTGGTTGTTGCATCAAAGCGGACACCACTGTTTTGGTTGGTGCTCTTCTTATCTTGGGCGATCGTGTAAAATGTATTCCCATTTATCTCGTACCCTTTGAAAGTCATTATATTAGAAGATGGTAACTGGGACAGCGAGTATAGGTCATCTTCAATGTCGCCATCGTGCATGGCACGTTTCTGCAACCAACCGGCGAAAGTCCTCGTTTGTTCACGTGTAATCCAATCGTCAGACTTCTCCGGGTGTTTGGAGTGTAGAAAATTATTGTGTTCCTCCATATACGGAGCCACCAAGGCGGAATTCTGTAGAATTGTGTAGTGTGCTTCAGTGAGAGAATGCCCGTCCATACATATTATTTGATCCCCTCCTAGTGTGCCTTTTCCATCCAGTCTGCCCTTATGCCGCGATTCAGGAACACCAATCGGCTTAAGGTCAGGAACAAAGTCAATACAAAACTCAATGACCTCCTCATTTTCATGGCCCTTCGCGATGCTTCCTTCTGGCCTAGCACGGTTATGCACATATTTATTCAAGACTCTCATGAACCTCTCAAAGGGGAACATATTGTGTAGAAATACAGGACCCAAAACGTTAATCTCTTCGTAAAGGTGAACTAGGACGTGCGTCATGATGTTGAAGAAGGATGGTGGGAACACCATCTCAAAACTGACAAGACATTGCACCAAATCATTCTGTAACCTTGGTATGATTTCTGGATCGATTACCTTCTGAGAGATGGCATTGAGGAATGCACATAGCTTCACAATGGCTAATCGAACGTTTTCCGGTAGAAGCCCCCTCAATGCAACCGGAAGCAGTTGCGTCATAATCACATGGCAGTCATGAGACTTTAGGTTCTGAAACTTTTTCTCTGCCATATTTATTATTCCCTTTATATTTGACAAGAAGACAGACGGTACCTTCATGCTGAGCAGGCATTCAAAGAAGATTTCCTTCTCTTCTTTGGTAAGAGCATAGCTGGCCTGACCCTGATGTATGTCGTCTTTTCCGTGCATATGTTGCTGGTCCTCCCGTGCCTCTGGTGTATCTTTTGTCTTCCCATACACGCCCAAGAAGCCAAGCAGGGTCATGCAAAGATTCTTCGTCACGTGCATCACGTCGATTGCGGAGCAGACATCTAGGTCTTTCCAATAGGGCAGGTCCCAAAATATAAATTTCTTCTTCCACATGGGCGCGCGTCCGTCAGCGTCCTTCGGAACAGGTTGTCTGCCAGGATCCTTTCCAAAGATTACCTTCATATCCTTGACCATATCATGTACATCAGCACCAGTACGGTGGCGAGGCTTCGTCCGGTGATCCCCCTCACCTTTGAAATGCTTGCCTTTCTTTCTTACGTCATGCATGTTCGGAACAAATCGATGATGTCCCAGGTACACATTCTTCCTACAACTCTCCAAATATATACTGTCAGTATCATCCAAACAGTGCGTGCATCCGCGGTATCCCTTGTTTGTCTGTCCTGAAAGGTTACTGAGAGCAGGCCAATCATTGCTGGTCACGAACAGCAACGCCTTTAGGTCAAATTCTTCCTGTCCGTGCTCATCCCACGCACGTACACCTGTTCCATTCCACAGCTGTAATAGTTCTTCAACTAATGGCCTTAGGTACATGTGTAGGGGAATGCAGCAGAAACCAAAAATTTCCGACCTACGCACCAGCCCAGGACCACTATGGAGACTGCATACATGGTTTGATCTTTTTTGTTACCGACTCGTAGCGCAGCGGGAAGTAGAGTCAATGACGAACGGCGGTGCAGATCCCTGCAGCTAGGATTTACAACCTCCCAACCGCGAGGATGTATACCCTCATCTACTCCTCAGACAGCCCTCCAGGAGACGGTCGAACAGCCCCCCCCCCCCGGACGGTGTCGCGGACAGCCCTTCGGGAGCACCTTCAAAACTCGAACGGTCACTCGGACAGCCCTTCGGGAGGACCTTCGAAACTCGGACGGTCACACGAACAGCCCTTCGGGAGGCACTCACGAACTAAGACCGAAACTACGATCTCTCTACAGAGTTGCACACATACGGTGTCATCTATCCAGCAGGGCTTCGCCGTCCAGAATTAGTTCCTGCCGGAACCCAGACAGCCTTTCGGCTCTACGAAAATATTTTGTTGGGAGGGAGAGAGAAGCCAGATCATGCATGGCACTTGTATGTGAGAAAGAGTGAGTGTGGAGGGCTGCCCCTCCACCTCTATTTATAGGAGATCCCAAGGGGTAGGGTAGTTTAACACAAAAACCCAAAATGCACATGAATGAAGTCCTTCCTCAAGGGCATAAGAGTGAAACCAAGGAACAAGAGGGGCTCCAAGGTGGAGCCCCAAGTGTGGCCGGCCACACCCCTTAGGGGGCCCCCATGAGGGCCTCCCAATCCATCCATGTCATCCCTAGATCTTTTGAGTAAAGCCCCAAAAAGGTGGCTTTCCATAAAATATCCCAAAAAGCACTTTCACTATTTACGACGACATTTTTCAGCGTCCGTTCAAACTGAAAATATTTATGTGGGCTTAGAACATTTCCAATACCCACCATAATAATTTTCAACGCATTCTGGAGTAATTCCATTTTAGTGATTTTCATCTACAAAACGCATCTGAAGTGGTTCTGGCAGCTCCGAAACATTTCCGTTTTTTATCTCAGAAAATTCCAAAAAGCTTCCAGAATGATTCTGGCACCCTCCAAGAATTATCAGGCATGTGCCGAAACCAATTTGACTTAATGGTATATCCCTAAACAACTTTTTGGTATCATCAAAACTTATCCGATGACCTCTCTCTGCGGTACGATTCCGCTGTCCGAAACTTTTCCAGTGTCCGAAACTTTTTCGGTGATTTTCTCTCAGACTCCTTGTCTAGTATTCAACAGATAGATGACCCTTAAGCGTGTGACCCTATAGGTTCGGTGAAGTATAGACATGACCCGGAACCCCTTCCGATCAATGATCAACATCGGAGCCGTGGACACCCATATTGACCCCTATACCCACACGAATGAATATTCGAGTGAACCTCCAGTTGTCGTGTGATATTCCTGTTGCTTCGCGATATGTTACAAAGACCCAAGGTGAGATTTACTTGCATCCCCGTGGATCAATCAACTTGTCCACTATGCTAGTTACCTCGTTACTGGTTTTGTTCTCTTTTCTCGTTTCCGTGTTCCGGCATCCCCGTGATCAAATCACAAAGTGTCTGGCTAGACGATGATGGATACCGTAACACCGAGAGGGCCGGAGAATATCTCTCCATCGTTGGAGGAGCAAATCCCAATCTTGAGCTATCAAGTTACTTGACACACTTTTCCATGAACCCGTAAGCCGCCGTAATAGCCACCCATTTACGGATGACGTTTAACAAACCCCAAAGTTCATGAAGCAAGCATGAAGAAACTCGATACTCTCATGGTCTAAGGAATCATGCAAACGTTAACCATCTTTGTGTTATTTACCATTAACTTGTGATGAATAAATCTCATAGCATAACATCAAACCGGGTTGTTTCAACACAAATGTTCTCTTAACATTGTGCCCTCAAAGTTGCTGGCATAGACATGCCCATGATCAGGAAAACAGAACCATCATGCAACACTTGAGCTAGTCTTAGAGGCCAAACTAGGAATACTTCTTGTCGTTTATTATTCCACACGTGCATATGAGTCTTCCTCCGAGCCTCGTGGATATTGCAGACTCGAGAATCATTGCAGTTATAGCATGGAACATAAACATAATTATGAACTCGGAGATAAGTAATAGTATTTCTTATTGCCTTTAGGGCATATCTCCTACAGACTCCCACTTGCACTAGAGTCAATAATCTAGTTAATGCTAATGCACTTTACACCTATGGTATACTGGTGTAAAAATTGCTTCGCATGTGATATAGCCTGATGACCATCGGATCCGACAACTTCAGCTCTGTGTTTATCTCTGCATGTCCTCTCGTTTTCACGCTTTCACAAAATTCATATTTTGTGCGGACTTGGCTCTGTATAAATGTGAATCATGGGTTGAACCTGGATTCCTCAGACTGAGTTATGGAGAAACTACCGGCAATAGTGTCCCATTGACAAAAGCCATCTTGGAACCATACAAATTTCATGAATGAACTATATGATTCAACATCTTGTTTGTCGCTTCTAAAGCGTCAACATACTTAGTCATTTGTTATAGAATTCGCCACAGTATCCTGTTGAGAACAATTTCCAACTACCGTGCCACCATATTGTGTATTGCACAAAACCCTTAACTTAAATCGAAAATCGCATGGAGAAAAGATGAAGACTGTATCGATGTAACATTTTATAACGAACTCTTCATGATCTCCTCTTGCGAGAAAACATATCATCAGTACTTACTCTAGTACTCAATGACATCTTCACTGTTGTCCCACGATCAGTACTTTGATCACTTTAGTATCCATACTCGCAACACCTTGGGAGTGGCGGACATATCTGGTTGTTTTACATACCATGGAATACATGATTAATCCAAACAAAAAAGTGTGTGGAATCTGCATCATGTATTTTGCTCATCAGTGTTTTGGGACACCGAGTCTTGCAAAAAACACTTCCATGTGACTCCGGCAAGAAGCACTCCTTGGCGGTTTTAAATGCTAAAAGGTTTTAGCACCTTGTCAATAAATAATGTATTCATTGCTTAGCCCTATTAGGTAAATCTATCTCCATAGATCATTATGCCTAATATTGAAGCTATTTAGCCTAAGCACTTCATCAAAAAAAACTATTTTCAAATGAAGTCCTAATTTGTGTCAAGAAATTTATTTCCAATTAACAATGTGTCAAGCACACAAGGTTTTTAGAAATATTATTACGCTCCCACTTACTTTCTTGAATTACAAGCATCTTCGTTACCCATTGATGAAGTCAAACCCCTTTGACCATTTCATCAAAGCACGAAGATTCCAACTCCATTTTGCTCTCTTCTGTCCATCGCTGGAACTCTGAAGTTTGCACTTTTACTAGCATCCTATGGATAGACAAAATGCCTTGGACTGTAACACATGCAAGTCCTTGGTTTCATTTCCATCAGATGGAAATCCTATTGTTATCCATGTTTCATATCTCATGATTGAAATATGTATTAATTGCTAGTTCAACCCGAACCGACTTTAAGCATCGCTACGATGAAAACAACCTCATCGTAGTCAACTCTTGAACTTGTTATTTCAACAAGTCGAGCTTTATGGATAAAACATTTTTATCCGTATCAGTTTTAAGTTCCATAAATATTCGTTAGACTCTAAGTCTTCCGAAAGGTGTGTCAAGGTTTTAATCTTGAATCACTTATATGGAAACTAACTCGGGTTGTATTGGCATTTAGCCAATTCCGGAGTCAGGGCCCATCAACGCTTCCTTGTGTATCGTAGGTATAATGTTGTCTAACAACAATATCTCGTTTGCGCACCTGAGAGGTTTGCATGAGCCTTGCCTACGTGGTTCAGCTGCAAGTTCGACCGAAGTTCATACATTTTATTGTAGAGACTTCCGTATCAGTCGCAGTAGGAAACTCTGGAATTACTTCCAATGTCTCTTTCCTTTGATCTGATGATGAAGATACTGTTTATCTCGTCGAGTTGCACTATTCTCCCACTCACCTTTTTGAAAGAACCATTCTCTTTAAAAGCACACCATTTCGTGGCAAAACTATTTGCCTCGGTATAGTGAGGGAGGAATACCCAACATTTTGGTACAACCTACAAAGTAGCAATTGTCTGATTTGGAATAGGTTTGTAACCTTTTACACAAGCCCCATATTCCAAATGTTAAGAAAAGATATAACATGGTTGGGCGTACCATACCATGGCTTCATTTCATCAGACTCGATGTAGCTCTTTTTAGTGTAAAAGTCGCAGTCTCTAAAGCATCACTTTAAAAGGGATAATGGCAAATTTATTTATGTCATCTTTAATCTTACCATGTCATAAAAGGTTAGATTACATCTCCACGGACTTTTCACTTGCAATGCTGTTCCGGGAGGTGCAAGTTATGAAACCCCTTTCACAACTCATCAGACATTCGCTAAACATGTAACTCAAATATTCCTTTGTGCAATCAAATTGCAGAAACATAATTTTCTGGTTACAATAACTTCTACTTCATTTTTGAAAATCTTTCGAATGATTTCAAAAGATCCAGACTTACGTCTCATCAAGTAAATATCCATATATCTACTTGAGTCATTTCTGAAGATAAATAAATCCACCACTTGCAACAACATTTATTGAACTACACACATCAAAATGTGTGATCACCAATAAGTTTGTTGCTCGATCCTTATGGCCTGTGAACGGTATTTCAGTCACTTCACTTTTTGGAGGAAAGTTGCAAGTGTCAGATGATTCAAAATCAAATGACTTCAAAATCCATCATAATGGAATTTTTCCATGTGGGTTTCTCCAATGTGACCAAATGTAGTGCCACACATGTGTGGTATTCTCATAGTCTCGCGACATTTAGCGTCAGCGTTATGGATGTATCATATTACCATCAATATTCATAACATACATCCCATCTTGGATGGAAGCATGGCCCTTCATGTTATTCATAACACTTAACAACAATTGTTGGTTTTATGAACAACTCTTTTGCAACAAACATTGTGCAATGGGCTAGAGTGTATGAAACTCTAAAATGAATTATGAAAGTAAACCCAGAGGTATTTTATTATTATCAATATTCATAACATACATCTCATTCATAATGGAAGTATGGCCCCTGTGTTATTCATAACATCAAACATAAAAAGTTCTCTTATGAAAAACCTTCTTGCAAGATACCTGATGCAATGGGCTAGAGTTTGTAAAACTCTAAATTAATTATGAAAATAAATATAGACGGCAGTACACCGATGGAAGGTATAGTATCATTTACTATGTTCCCTGTGTATACCTTAACCTCATTTCTGGCTAGTCTTTTTAGGCCATAGTAGCTCTTACATTGATTCGCAACAGAATGCAATCAAGCGGGTATCTTTGTGATTAACTCACAATACCCAAGAATTAGTGATTAACATGTTTAACCGTAATTCCCAAGAACTATATCTTTGACTAGCTTACTTATACATCAAAAACTTGCATGACATTCATACATGAGCTGGATATTCCAGTCATCTTTATTTCTGCCTTTATACTTATAACAGTTTAACTTTTAGTATTTCTCCTACTCGCAAAAGAAGCACCCAACTTAAGAGTGGCGTTAGCCCCGGACTTCCTAGGCGTGTAAGTCACACTAACACCCTTTGGACACTTCCTTTCTCTTTAAGTTGTTGTTTTATTCACCTTTCATCATATGACAGGCGTTCTTCTAGATCCCTTTCCCAACAGTCAAATGCATAGTAAACACATTTACTAATACTTGCAAACAAACATTACTTTGGATATTTCATATCTTTCATCCTTTGTTTGTATCTGAAAATTAATTTTCAGTTCCATGAATATCATATAACTATCCCAACTTTCGAAGTTTGGGTTTCATGGAAGCAAACATATTCCACTTCACCGTAACAGAATTCTAGCTTTTGGATTGAAGGACGAGAGTCACATGATCCATAGCATTAGCAGGAGGATACGGAAAGCATGCGATAGGACAAAGTCCTTCTCAGCACTTTTGAGGACAATCCTCACATTACGTTACCAATCGTAAAGCTTTAACCATATATTTAACAGCTATTTAATTTTAAGAGGGAAGGTGGAAACACGAGCCATTATTCTACAACTATTTTGCAAGAAACACTTACACAGTGTTCATAATTAATTGCACTGAGAATTAAGCATGTTAATTCAACAGTGCGCTCCCACTCAAATCAATATCTCTCATAATTTATTTAGAGTGATTCAAGATCCATATTTCTATTCGATGCCATTGACGGGTTCATCACTGATGACACGAATTTCAATTGGTAGGCCAACTTGTCGATCACATCTCTATGTGATTCTTGTTCATCTTTCGATGGGCGTGTTCCGAGCTCAGGACTCTCCTGCCTGAACGTCAAAGGCAACCAAGTGATCTTGCTGCGAGGTCTGACCTCACCCGCCTCATTCCTCTCGATTCGTTCGTGCTCATGTGTACATGGCACACCCCCAAAAGATACGAATTTCATACGGTGCTACACTTGGGAGAACACTAACTACTTGATATTTTTGTGAGAGATCACCCTAATAAAAAGCGACTACCGCGCAATCAAGAAGGGTGCATCATAAGGGATAAACATCTCAGGCAATTCATAATAGCATGATATGGTGTAGCCCTTTCTGACGGAGAAGTCTTTCATTGCTTCGTCTTCGGCATTTGCGTCGGCGTTCACCTTCGCTAGATTGCCACCACCTTGTCGATGCACCGGATAATATTGCTATCTCCATAGCGGATAAAATAAATGCATTACTCAAGGTTGACACGCAGGTCATTAAAGTGCAATCATATGGCTCCAGCCATCATGCCAAATCATGACACGCAGGTCATGTTAATTACATCATATAGTCATCTCATACATAATCAAATTGAATATGAGCATTGCTATACCACATCACATGCACATGCAAACCCTCCTGGAAAACCAAGTTAGACGTTTCTAATCGGTTCATGCAAAAACTTGTTTTTCGTGGCTTCTAAGGTTTCGACTTAAACTGCAGCTACCAACGTTTTATCATCAAGTATGATTATTCAAGTTGCTAGATTAACATCTCGGGTTGTATGAAACATGAGATAGTTAAATCTCGATCCCCATACTAAACTTCGTCATACGCATGACCCCCGTGCAGATCATATCTGCAATGCCCTTTCATCTGCGAATTTCATCTTTCTTTTGACTACGGCAGAACCCAAAGAACTGATAGCACTTCCATGATCAATCAGGATCACGGATTGCCAGAACTTTGTCAAATTCCACCATGCTGTCTCGAGATTGAGCAAATGCAAATTCTAGGGAAGCAACAAGAACGTCGGGTAATAGATTTCATCTGTCACCCGCATAAATAATTTTCAGCAATAGATCTCATCTACTCCAGAATTATATTATGCAATACCCATACATCTCCATGTATTCTAGATCGTAACCTGCATCTACGCATAGCACGGCTCTTGATGCCACTGTAGGGGAACACAGCAGAAAACAAAAAATTCCCGACCTACGCACCAGCCCAGGACCACTATGGAGACTGCATACATGGTTTGATCTTTTTCGTTACCGACTCGTAGCGTAGCGGGAAGTAGAGTCGATGACGAACGGCGGTGCAGATCCCCGCAGCTAGGATTTACAATCTCCCAACCGCGTGGATGTATACCCTCATCTGCTCCTCAGACAGCCCTCCGGGAGACGGTCGAACAGCCCCCCCGGGCAGTGTCGCGGACAGCCCTTCGGGAGGACCCTCGAAACTCGAACGGTCACTCTGACAGCCCTTCGGGAGGACCTTCGAAACTCGGACGGTCACACGGACAGCCCTTCGGGAGGCACTCAGGAACTAAGACCGAAACTATGATCTCTCTACAGAGTTGCACACATATGGTGTCATCTATCCAGCAGGGCTTCGTCGTCCAGAACTAGTTCCTGTCGGAACCTAGACAGCCTTTCGGCTCTACGAAACTATTTCGCTGGGAGGGAGAGAGAAGCCAGATCATGCATGGCACTTGTATGTGAGAAAGAGTGAGTGTGGAGGGCTTCCCCTCCACCTCTATTTATAGGAAATCCCAAGGGGTAGGTTAGTTTAACACAAAAACCCAAAATGCACATGAATGAAGTCCTTCCTCAAGGGCATAAGAGTGAAACCAAGGAACAAGAGGGGATCCAAGGTGGAGCCCCAAGTGTGGACGGCCACACCCCTTGGGGGGCCCCCATGAGGGCCTCCCAATCCATCCATGTCATCCCTATATCTTTTGAGTAAAGCCCCAAAAGGTGGCTTTCCATAAAATATCCCAAAAAGCACTTTCACTATTCACGACGACATTTTTCCGCGTCCGTTCGAACTGAAAATATTTATGTGGGCTTAGAACATTTCCAATATCCACCATAATAATTTTCAGCGCGTTCTGGAACAATTCCATATTAGTGATTTTCATCTGCGAAACGCATCTGAAGTGGTTCCGGCAGCTCTGGAACATTTCCGGGTTTTATCTCAGAAAATTCCAAAAAGCTTCCAGAATGATTCTGGCACCCTCCAAGAATTATCAGGCACGTGCCGAAACCAATTTGACCTAATGGTATATCCTGAAACAACTTTTCGGTATCATCGAAACTTATCCGATGACCTCTCTCTGCGGTACGATTCCGCTGTCCGAAACTTTTCCGGTGTCCGAAACTTTTTCGGTGATTTTCTCTCAGACTCCTTGTCTAGTATTCAACAGATAGATGACCCTTAAGCGTGTGACCCTATAGGTTCGGTGAAGTATAGACATGACCCGGAACCCCTTCCGATCAATGATCAACATCGGAGCCGTGGACACCCATATTGACCCCTATACCCACACAAATGAATATTTGAGTGAACCTCGAGTTGCCGTGTGTTATTCCTGTTCCTTCGCGATATGTTACAAAGACCCAAGGTGAGATTTACTTGCATCCCCGTGGATCAATCAACTTGTCCACTATGCTAGTTACCTCGTTACTGGTTTTGTTCTCTTTTCTCGTTTCCGTGTTCCGGCATCCCCGTGATCAAATCACAAAGTGTCTGGCCAGACGATGATGGATACCGTAACACCGAGAGGGCCCAAGAATATCTCTCCATCGTCGGAGGAGCAAATCCCAATCTTGAGCTATCAAGTTACTTGACACACTTTTCCATGAACCCGTAAGCCGCGGTAATAGCCACCCATTTACGGATGACATTTAACAAACCCAAAAGTTCATGAAGCAAGCATGAAGAAACTCGATACTCTCATGGTCTAAGGAATCATGCAAATGCTGTGTTATTTACCATTAACTTGTGACGAATGAATCTCATAGCATAACATCAAACCGGGTCGTTTCAACACAAATGTTCTCTTTACATTGTGCCCTCAAAGTTGCTGGCATAGACATGCCCATGATCAGGAAAACAGAACCATCATGCAACACTTGAGCTAGTCTTAGAGGCCAAACTAGGAATACTTCTTACCGTTTATTATTCCACGCGTGCATATGAGTCTTCCTCCGAGCCTCGTGGATATTGCAGACTCGAGAATCATTGCAGTTATAGCATGGAACAAAAACATAATTATGAACCCGGAGATAAGTAATAGTATTTATTATTGCCTCTAGGGCATATCTCCTACAACATGATAACCCACAAGTATAGGGGATCGCAACAGTTTTCGAGGGTAGAGTATTCAACCCAAATTTGTTGCTTCGACACAAGGGGAGCCAAAGAATATTCTCAAATATTAGCAGCTGAGTTGTCAATTCAACCACACCTGGAAACTTAGTATCTGCAGCAAATTGTTTAGTAGCAAATTAATATGATAGCAGTGGTAACGGTAACAAAGGTAAAGACAGCAAAAGTAATGTTTTTGGTATTTTGTAGTGATTGTAACAGTAGCAACGGAAAACTAAATAAGCGAGAAACAGTATATGGAAAACTCATAGGCACTGGATCAATGATGGATAATTATGCCAGATGTGGTTCATCATGTAACAGTCATAACATAGGGTGACACATAACTAGCTCCATTTCATCAATGTAGTGTAGGCATGTATTCCGAATATAGTCATACGTGCTTATGGAAAAGAACTTGCATGACATCTTTTGTCCTACCCTCACGTGGCAGCGGGGTCCTATTGGAAACTAAGGGATATTAAGGCCTCCTTTTAATAGAGAACCGGAACAAAGCATTAGCACATAGTGAATACATGAACTCCTCAAACTATGGTCATCACTGGGAGTGGTTCCGATTATTGTCACTTCGGGGTTGCCGGATCATAACACATAGTAGGTGACTATAGACTTGCAAGATAGGATCGAGAACTCACATACATTCATGAAAACATAATAGGTTCAGATTTGAAATCATGGCACTCGGGCCCTAGTGACAAGCATTAAGCATAGCAAAGTCATAGCAACATCAATCTCAGAACATAATGGATACTAGGGATCAAACCCTAACAAAACTAACTCGATTACATGATAAATCTCATCCAACCCATCACCGTCCAGCAAGCCTACGATGGAATTACTCACGCACGGCGGTGACCATCATGAAATGGTGATGGAGGATGGTTGATGATGACGACGGCGACGAATTCACCTCTCTGGAGCCCCGAACGGACTCCAGATCAGCCCTCCCGAGAGAGATTTGGGCTTGGCGGTGGCTCCGTATCGTAGAACATGATGATTTCTTCTCTCTGATTTTTTTCTCCCCGAAGGCCAATATATGGAGTTGGAGTTGGCGTCGGAGGGCCACCAGGGGGCCCACGAGGTAGGGGGCGCGCCCAGGGGGCGCCCCCCACCCTCGTGGACAGGGTGTGAGCCCCTCGTCTTCATCTTTTGCGATGATTTTTCTTTATTTTTTCTAAGGTGTTCCGTGGAGTTTCAGGACATTCCGAGAATCTTTATTTTCTGCCAAAAACAACACCATGGCAATTCTGCTGAAAACAGCATCAGCCCGGGTTAGTTCCATTCAAATCATACAAGTTAGAGTCCAAAACAAGGGCAAAAGTGTTTGGAAAAGTAGATACGACGGAGACGTATCAATACACATCAATTTCGTTGCCGGGTTGCTTAGGGCCTTTGATGAGCACTGGCATCATAATGAACTTCCGCTTCATGCACAACCAAGGAGGAAGGTCATACAAACATAGAGTCACAGGCCACGTGCTATGGTTGCTGCTCTGCTCCCCAAAAGGATTAATGCCATCTGCGCTTAGACCAAACCATATGTCCCTTGGATCACCTGCAAACTCCTCCCTGTACTTTCTCTCGATTTTTCTCCACTGCGAACCGTCAGCGGGTACTCTCAACTTTCCGTCTTTCTTACGGTATTCTCTGTACCACCGCATCGCCTTCGCATGCTCTTTGTTTTGGAACAAACGTTTCAACCATGGTATTATAGGAGCATACCGTATCACCTTGGCAGGAATCTTCTTCCTGGGGCGCTCGCCCTCGAATCACCAGGGTCATCGCGACTGATCTTATAACGCAATGCACCACATATCGGGCAAGCGTTCAAATCCTCGTACGCACCGCGGTACAGGATGCAGTAATTAGGGCATACATGTATCTTCTGCACCTCTAACCCTAGAGGGCAAACAGCCTTCTTTGCTTCATACGTACTCTCGGGCAATTCATTGTCCTTTGGAAGCATATTCTTTATCCTTACCAGCAACTTTCCAAATCCCTTGTCAGATACACCATTCTCTGTCTTCCATTGCAGCAATTCCAGTGTGGTGCCCAACTTTTTTTGTCAGCTTCGCAATTCGGGAACAACAATTTCTTGTGATCCTCTAACATGCGCTGCAACTTCTTCCTCTCCAAATCACTTACGCAGTTTCTCTTTGCATCAGCAATGGCCCGACCTAGATTATCAGCGGGCTCATCTGATGCCTCTTCTTCAGCTTGTTCCCGGATTGCCGGCTCAGCTTCTTCCTCCATTGTTGTATCATCGTATTCAGGGAACCCATGGCCAGGATAGATGGCGTCGTCCTCTTCTTCTTCATTGTCTTCCATCATAACCCCTCTTTCTCCGTGCTTGGTCCAAACATTATAGTGGGGCATGAAACCAGACTCAAATTGGTGGACGTGAATAGTTCTTGACGTAGAGTAATTGCGACCATTCTTACAGCCAGCACATGGACAAGGCATAAAACCATCCGCCCGCTTGTTTGCCTCAGCGGCAAGCAAAAAAGTATGCACGCCATTAATGAACCCGGGAGAGCATCGGTCATCAAACATCCATTGTCGGCTCATATCTTCATTATACACAACACCGAATAGATCAAACTAATACAAGTTCATACATAAAGTTCATACATAAAGTTCATATACAACACTTAATTAAATGCAACATACAAATAACTCTCTAGCTAAAGAATTTAAATGCAACGACAAATGCGATCAAGATCGCAACTAAGGTAACAATTGATCCAACAGCATAATGATACCAAGCCACATTATCAATGGCATATCTTCTAATCTTTCTAATCTTCAACCTCATTTTCTCCATCTTGATCTTGTGATCATCGACGATATCGGCAACATGCAACTCCAATTCCATCTTCTCCCCCTCAATTCTTTTCAATTTTTCTTTCAAATACTCGTTTTCTCTTTCAACTAAATTTAACCTCTCGACAATAGGGTCGGTTGGAATTTCCGGTTCACATACCTCCTAGATAAAAATATCTATGTCAACTTGATGGGCATAATTTGTCATAAACACGAAATGCAACAACTAGTTTTAAAAGAGAATATACCACATCCGAATCATAACAAGGACGAAGGCCGACGGGAACGGATATCAAAACCATGGCACTATGTATAACAAACAACGTACGGATAAGACAATTATACGAGTAACTATATATCCAAATCACACAAACATCAGTTTGGTAATGTAAAACATTCATGAACAAGAGCCTCGCCACAAGGTGGTGCCGGCGACGGGACGGTGCGGGCAATCGACGGTGGTTACGACGGAGATTTAGAAGGCACTAAGTAAACCACACCTACATATGCAAACTAAGTGTTATTTTTGACCTCTAATTGCATGTAAATCAAATACTAGCAAATATAATTCCTCCCAAATTAATCACTATACAAAGCATTGCAAGAGCTAATCTAGCAATAAGAGTTGAAAGGAAAAAGTTGCTAACCTTTGTGATCATTTGAATGGATGGGGGCCTTCAAATCTTGACAAATTTTGGGCAAAATTTGTGAGGAGCTTGAGGAAGAGAGGGGAAGAACAGAGGAAGTGAGGGGGAAGGGGAAGAACAGAGTGGCTCGGATGGACGGAGGGTTTATGTACGCCGACCTTTAGTACCGGTTTGTGCCATGAACCGGTACTAAAGGTGCTGGACGGGCCCCAGACTGACAACATCCTGCCACCACTCTCTTTACTACCGGTTCGTGGCACGAACCGGTGCTAAAGGTTCGCCACGAACCGGTACAAATGAGAGCGGCCGGCTAGCCGTTGGAACCGACACTAATGGACACGTTAGTGCCGGCTCAAAATCAAACCGGCACTAATGTGTCTCAGATTTGCCCCTTTTTCTACTAGTGACCAAACAAAGGTGAAGACATGACATAAATAAACAACCTCCTAGCCTCCTAACTACATATAGCTGTAGATGTTTTTCTCATGGGTTAATACAAATGCGACGTTACTTATCTAACATTTATTATTTCCTTCTGCCCTAATTGAAGTATTACTAGTGACTAATTCTAAGGTACAACAGAAAACATGCATAAAGCATAACCATGTTGTAGATCAGCAATCATGCTTACATGGCAACAATAAGAGCCAGTGATAAGCTCCCCATGTTTACATAGGATTTATGGTGTAATATTCAGATGGTCCAGACAAGTGTTAAAACAGGATACCAAACCAACAATTTCCAACATGTGCATTCATTTTCCCAATGACATAATATATGCCATTGTCTCGATGACATTTTATATGTCGGTGTCTTTCTTGTGTCCCCAAATTAAAATCAAGGTTTAATTTTATAATATTTTGTTAAACTTCACGCACCAGCAGAAGTATTACTATATGGCTAACAAAATAGTTGCACATCACAGTTAACCAAACAAAGATGAGGAAGTACAGGAAGTTGTACCAGCTAGAGTATAGAAGCAGCCGTAAAGAAGTAACACAACGCAAGTGCTGCATACCCAGAAAATTTACCACTAGCTTGCAATCGGTTTAGTACTGGAGAGGCAGTCCCATAAGAGGGGCGACTAAGTCTTGGAGCCGAAGCACACTTACACACGTCATGATCACATCCCTTTCCTTTTGAGGCATGTCACTATGCATACCTAATACCGTTAAGTTGTTGGCGCACATTCTTTGGGTAAGATAACCCCCCTGATCAAGAGGAAATTATAATTTTAGCATGTGGTGAACGATTAATTATGTCAACTTGACCATGGTTAAACACTTAACAAAGCTGGACAGCCTTTAGAACAAAAAAGCTGCACAAGAATGATTTACACTTCAGTCAACAAATGGTTTTCTTAACTAAAGCATAACAGACTAATTAAAAGAGAGTTTTGATATAGATTTTCACAGGGAAGTAAGATGCATCTTTTAAGGAAATAATAATGATTTTCACAGAGAACTAAATGCATTGATAGATAGTGCATCAGCATTAGAGTTAGACCAGATCCATAGCAGAGTAACTGAAAATTTCTAGATCCATAGCATTTTTAGAGAAATAAAGCATCACATAACAGACTAGAGCTTGTCAGACCAAACTAATGGATACAACCAACTAGGCAGGCGTATGAGAATGGCAGAAGATATTTTCTTTTGGGACGCAACATAGCACAAATTATTCCAGAGAGGATAAGGACGCAACATACGACATACAACAGAAACAGAGGTACATGCCAATATGCGAACTTATGTGGTAGCCAAGGGTGAGCGTTGCTGTTGGTGACGAGCAGACGAACTTTGCAGAAATCTGTAATGAGACATCGCGCCATTGGTGGCGGCATGGGCGCGTGGCTGAGCTTGTTGGAGACGAGATCTTTCCGTGAGAGGAGGAAGAGGAGGGTGCCGGCGGACGGGGCTGTCGGCGGACGCGGCACTGGGGAAGCCATGCATCGGATAGGGTTAGGGGGTCTGGGATATGCTCACCGCTGTCGGTGGGGACTCCGGCCAACGAAGATGCCCATGTGGTGGCAACGGAGGGGCCGGGTAAGGCAGGCGATGGAGGGGGCCGGGAGCTCGGGGCTATGGCCGCCGCCGGCGGCAGGGTCGGGTCCGAGGACGGCGGCGGCCGAAATTGGGGGCAGGGGCAGGGGCGGGGGTGGATAGGGTTAATGTGAGGCTACGGTTTCCTTGGGGGTATTCGGCCAAGGTGAGGTGAAAACTGGGCCTCCCATAGCGAAATTTTTGGGCTCTCGCGCCTAATTCACACGGCAATTGTTTGGCCCTTCTTTGATTGACACGTGTCCACATTCGCCGACACTTATTCTGTGTCCATACACCTACCACTACTAGGAAAAAGGCTATAGATGATATGGACACTAATGGCGCACCAGACATGTGGTGCGCCATTAGTATATACCTACGCCGACATATTTTATGTCGTTAAGCACATACCTACGCCGACTGAAAAACTATCAGGACGCGCACACTTACTGACAGATGATATGTCACTAAGTGGTTGCCGACATATACATTGTCGTTGCATGATTTCCGACACATAGTTTATCCATAATGATGTACATTGGCCGACATATGATCTGATTACAAAGCTTTAAAGCTACGCCGACAGATCTCTTGTAGAGATTAATAGACCTTTGCCCACAGAAGTGTGTCACCTAACCTCTACCGTGGTGTAGTGAGCGCTCCCACAAAAGTATGTTCTTGGCTAGTCCGGTGGTTTGCTTTTTGAACCCTCTAGCTTGAGTGCCTGGGTTCGAGTCCTTGAGCTGCAGTATTATTTTTTTCCTTTCACGGAAAACAAATCGGGACGAACGAGAAAATGCGGACGAAAATTTATGTGGGTCGGACCATGTGACAAAAAAAAATGATGAAACAATCCTTTCTTTAATATTAAATAAAGATAATGATAAAGATAAAGATAAAGATTGAGACATTCACTTTGGGCAGAAGGGAGTAGATAAAACATGACGTCTCTCTATAAAAGGAGAGAGAAAAAATAGAATCGAGCTGGACTGGAACTAGGCTAGAAACATAGGGAGCTACATCAACGGCAAGGACTGTTTTCATTGGGTACTCAAGGACCACCGTGCCCGCGTCGTTGTCGGGATGGTGATACTTGAGATACCGCGTGTCGACGAGATCACCGTAATCCGTCTCACAACCACGTTGACGGTAGCGCTAGAGATGCGACGGTCCGGCGCGCAACAGTATGGCGCCGGCCGACGCGGTCATCGGACGAAGAGATCGCTTGCCACGGAAAACATAGGCCTCGACGACGTGACGCCGGTCCCACCGGGCGCCGGCCAGGTCGCCACATGCCCACATCTCCACCGACCCCATGCCGGGCCTCGGGCTGCCCACGTCAGCCACAACTCCCCGCGCAGCCTCTGGCTGCCCACGTCAACCACAAGTCCCCGCGTAGCTCCGTCATGCGTGACACCGATGAAGGTGGCGGCGGAGATCTGGCGGCTTCACATGCGTGGAGGGCCTAGGCAGCCGGGGCGGCGGCCCCGGATCTGGCAAGGCGGTGCCGCCTAGGCGGCAGGCGCGTCCGCGGGTGTGGGTCATCGTCCTCGGCCGCGCGGGCGGCGAATCGACAGTGGACACGGTGCGTGGTCGATAGGCTGCTCTGGTGGCCCTCTGACCTCAGATTTGAAGGTTGCTTCTCCTCTACCCTCTTGGCCGCTCTCAACCTGTGCTAGGGCCGGTGCTTCTTCGCCGGTCTGTTGGTGACTGGTTACGGTGATGTTGTCGGGACCGGGAGAAATTCCTCTTTGGTGTCCCCGATCACCGCGGTGGCCAGGCCCGCGGGCGCAGCTCCCCTGCTTGAAGGCACCGTCGAGAACCCCTCTGCCCACCCCTTCCCCTTCGTTCCAAGGATAATTCCTATCATCCCATGCGGATTCGGTGGCGGCGGCGCTCGGCGTCGTAACCTCCCTGGGGGCGTAGTCTGGTTAGGAGGGTGTAGGTATGTGGTGCTAGATACGAGGTTTGTGATTGCAGTGATGGTCCATGTGACATCTTGGGTTCTAGCGATGTCGGGCTTTCCATTCTCTGTTTGGTGCTTACTGGCCGTCCCCTGTTTGCCGGTGCTCGGCTCCCTTGAGCCTGGGTGGGAGAGGAAAGGGTTCCCCTTCCCGGCAACAGATCTGTGGCAGCTCAGTGAGCACCAGGGCCATATCCCTCGCATCCGTGCATGCTCTGTTTCCCTGTTGTTCGCCGCAAGCTCGCTGCTTCTTCAGCTCCCGATGTGCCGTTTCCTGCAGCTTACTCTCTTCTGGTTTGGATACCGGCAGTTTTGTGCTTAAATGCCCAGTGAGGTATGCCAGTTGCTGCGACACGGATGCTTGCAAATGTTCTGTGTCTGCAACCCCAAGATCGTGTCTTTCCTTGTTCTAGGGTGAACTCATCCCTCGCTCGACGGTGCGGCGTCCTTCGAGCCAGGACGAGGGGTAGGGTCCCTCTTCGGCGAGGAAGGAAGGTGTGGTATCTTTCTGCTCTCTAGTCTCTAGTGCATGAGTTTTGACGTGTTTGTGGCCAAGGTGGTCGGCAATGCCATTGTCGCTGATGTTTTCTTGGGTGCCGGTGTTTCGAGCTTCAAGGGCGGTCCTTCTTTAAGAGGTTCTTCATCTCTAATTAGTTTAGGTGCTTGTAGTTTGGGACTGTGTTGTAAGCTGTGTTCTTGAGCACCCATATATCTTTGGGCCGCTCGTGTTTTATTTTTTTTGTAAGTGGAGTTGGGCTGGCACTTGTTGGCTGTAATACCTGGTCGGTTGATGGCTTTGTTGATTCAAAGCAGGGCTCATCCTCGAGCCTTCGTTCTAAAAAATGCTGGACCCTGCGTAGTCGATCCTCTTCTCGCAGGGAGGCCCCGGGACGACGCCGAACGGCTCGTAGTTGTCCTCCAGGCTGAAGTGCGCGAAGCCCGTCGCCTCACCGCCGTCGAGGACCTGCTCGTGGGGGGTGAAGAGGAGCGAGCCCTTGAAGAATGTCCCAGTGCGCCCTGGTATGACGGGACACGACGGCGGCGCCGCGGTCTGGCGCCAGCACTGGTCCGTCCGCCCGACGGTGAGTGTGAGCACCTCTGCTCCGAGGGAGTAGGTGTAGGTGCAGCCGCCGGCGTAGAGCTCGACCTCGTCCAGGGAGTGGTAAAAGATGCGGACGACCATGTAGTAGGCCTGGACGTACCGAGCGGGATTTTCGGCCCGCTCGTGGACCGCGCTGGACCGGACCGATCGGTCCTGGCCCGCTGGAAAATATGGCCGGTCCGAGCCATGAATTTCGGCCCGAAAATCGACCGGTCCGGTCCGGTCTTAGCTCGGTTAACTCGGTTGGACCGTTTGGACCGAAACAAACATGGTTGTTTCTCAATGCGGCAGCTTTCCGGCGACGTGAACCAGCGATGGGGTCTGAATCCGGCGTGGTCAACACGAGGCAGTTCACATTCGAGCAGCTGGACGCAGCGATGAGGCAGTTCGACGATGGCGGCGAGAAGTCCGTCGACATGGCGTACGATAATGGCGGCCGTCCCTTTCCTTTCATTCAGCGTAATATTAGCGTAAAAGGATGGCGTTTCTCTGCCGTTTTCCCTTTCCATTCATTCAACGTAGGAGAAGCAGAAAGAACGTGAAAGACGGGATCGATCTGATACGGCCGTTTCCCTTTCCTTTCACTAATTCGTTAATTAATAGTCCGGCTTCTGCGTCCACTACACCCACGACTAGGACTCAGCTCCAGGTTAGGTATGATCCACTAATCACGGAGGACTAGCACACCCAAATTTGTGTGCTCATGCACGTGCTACCTTATTTGCATGCGGCTGAGAAAATGCTCCCGTGCCTTCCGGCGCCCATGGTCGCCGCGCAGAAGCTCACGACCACCACATCCACATCCTGACGCCCCCGCCATGGTCACCACATCCGTCTCTTGCCGTCGTTGCCGACGCCATGGTCACCACATCCGTCTATTGCCGTCGTTGCCGACGCCATGGTCACCGCGAGCTCTCCATGGCCGGTCCTCTCGGTCCTCTCGGTCCGGCTCGGGCTTCGTCGCCGCCGGTCCGGTCCCTGCAAACAGGACCGCGAAGCTGGTCGGTCCGGTCCGGCTCGGTCCGCCGGCGGCCGGTCCAACTGGCGGCTCGGTCAAGGCCCGGACCGGCCCGGACCGTGTCCACCCTGACATGTAGGCTCCCGAGCGAGGGTCACAGCCGAGGCCGAACGCCTGGTGGCCCACGATCCGGCCAGAGGGAAGCGGGGGTGGCGCGGCGGCGCGCGGTCCTCGATGGGAGCGCGAGGACGCGGCCCGTGGCCGGGTTGAGCACGCGCACGGCGGCGTCGGTGGGCACCAGCAGCAGGCCGTCGCAGTGCGCGAGGTCGTGCGCCGCTTCCGTGTCGGGGTGGAAGGAGCGGTAGTCGGGCATGGCATCCACCACGAGGGTGGCGACGCCCTGGCCCTCCTCCCAGCGGTAGAGCCCGGCGGTGGTGAGCGTGCCGTCGTCGGCCTCGATCTGCGGCGCGATGAGCACGCACGGGCACGGATCCTCCGTCGCCGTCGCCATCTCCAGATCGGACGGCCGGGCTTTGTTAGATTAGGTTTATTTAGTCGATCGTGCGAAGCAAGTTGTCACGCAAAAAACTGATCGATCCGTTGGTTAATATGCTCCCTATACGTAGGTTCGATCCCAAAGCAGTACGGATTGATAGAATTGGTTTCCGAGCCGTACAATACGGGAGAACTCATGGAAACCAACATTAAAAAAAACCTTCATGAGAACCATATTTGATAGTTTTCATAAAAATCTAAAAAAGGATGTTCTATCGGAATTGATGTGCACACGACGAACAGTATGCACGATCATCAGACGATGATCCATCAAGGGGTGTGCTGCCTTTTGTTGCTATACATGGACGGTTTGATTGGCTTGACGTCCAGAAATCGTCTGCATGCTATCGTCTACGTAGCAGTGCTCATGTTCTATTGTCATGCGAAATTTCAAGTTGAAATAAATTAAGGCTCAAATGCAAGCTATGAAAATTATAATTCAACAACTAATAGTGTTGTTCAACACTAAACAATGTTGATTTTGTTCTTTTTATTATGGGTTTGTCTATATCACATCTAGATGTGATATAATATCTCACATCTAAGTATGACATCAACACTATTTGTGGTCTTTTTTTTGTTTGTTTGTCTCAAATTATTTGTTTCACGCTCACGCCCTTCCCTAGCAGCCGTGACCCGTTGGCTGCTAGTAATCACTTTCGCAATCTCTCACCCAGCGATCTGACTTCTGGCTGGGGCCTAATCCAAACTTGAGGACCGAAGTGTGGATGTACCCTGCGTGTGACTTTCTTTTGTTAGCAATCAGACACGGTACCTAGATGCCTATGGGTTTGGAAACAATTGTAGTCTAGCTGTGAGCTTGCAGTTTTAATCCAGTACGTGTACAGCTTGAGAGTTACTTGGAGATGATTAGCATTTGTGAACAATTTTTAAGGAACATTGTTTCAAAAAATTTAACTTCTTTTAAAGAAGGAACTTATTTTAAAACTTGCAAAAAATGTAAATCGTGAGTTGTTTTCGTATTTTCTAACATTTTTCGAGAAATCCCTTTTTTTATTAAAACAAATAACTTTTCACATTCCAAACACCTTTTGAAATAGAAAAATGACTAAGAAAAAGAAAAGGAAAATCCATTTTTGAAAAAAATAAAAGAAATGGAAAGCCAACAAAGAAAAAAGGTCGGGTCTCAGTTGTCGGTCGAAGATGGACTTACAACTGGGACAAAAAAAGTCGGGCCCCAATTGCAATTCAAGGGTGGACTTGCAACTGGGACAAAAAAGGGCCCCCGTCGCGAGTCGAGAGTGGACTTGCAGCTGGGACAAAAAAATTAGGCCTCAGTTGCAGTCGAACATGGACCTGCAACTAGGACAAAAAAAAGGCCAGGCCCTAGTTGCGAGTCGAGGGTGGACTGGCAATTGAGACAAAAAAAGGTTTGAGCTGATTGCGATCAAAAATGGACTTGCAACTCGGACAAAGAAAAGATCAGGCATCGGTTCCTAGTCGAACGTGGACTTGCAACTAGGACAAAAAAAGGTTGGGCCTCAGTTGCGAGTCGAGGGTGAACTTGCAACTAAGACAAAAAAAAGGTCGGACCCCGATTGCAAGTCGAAGATGGACTTGCAACTGGGACAAAAAAAAGATTTGGCCTCAGTTGCGAGTTGAACATGGACTTGCGACTATGACAAATAAAAGGCCAGACACCAGTTGCAAGCCGAGGATGGACTTGCAACTGGGACAAAAAAGGCACTAGTTGCGAGTCGAGGATGGACTTGCAACTGAGACAAAAAAGGTCGGACCCTATTGCGAGTCGAAGATGGACTTGCAACTGGGACAAAAAAGGCACTAGTTGCGAGTCGAGGATGGGCTTGCAACTCGGACAAAAAAAAATCAAGCCCTAGTTACGAGTTGAGGGTGGGCTTGCAACTCGGACAAAAAAAGATCAAACCCTAATTGCGAGTCGAGGGTGGACTTGCAACTGGGACAAAAAAAAGATCAAGACCCAGTTGCTCTTCGAGGATGGCTTTGCGAGTAGGAAAAAATTGATTCCCCAGAGTCGAGGCTGGACCCTGCTAGTAGGACAATAAATGTCGGTCTCGTTACGAGTCGAGGAACAAAAACATTAGCGTCAAAAATGTACATATAATTCTCGTTCACTATGACAAATACAACGTTGATGTGGTTGGATTTAACGAGATATTATTTATGTGCAGTGGAATAAAAACTGAAAAAGAAATAAAAACGGATGAGACTAAGGTAATTAGAAAATGATATATTTAGTGTATCACTGGCGCTCAAACATCCAACCTCTTAGCATCTGTTTTTCCCAATCGCTTTCCAAATGGAAAAAAAACGAGCATCGCAGCCCAACGTGCGCAGAAACTGCAGCCCAAAACTAAACACAACCAAAAACGACAACAGCCCAACAAACAACACAGGAAGCGGGGCGAGCTGAAAACAGCGAAACAGCCGCTTCGTACAAACTACAGACCAAAAATAATCACAACTAAAACGACAACTGCCCAACGAACAACAAAGGAAACGGGCGAGCTGAAAACAGCTACACAACCGCTTCGTACCAGTCTGTGCACAAAAAAATGCGAATCTTAAAGCCATTGATCAAATAGTCCTGGACTTAGATGTGAGATAACTATTTCACATCTAGATGTGAAATTGTAAATCTGTTTTATTATAGCTCCCATCCAATTATGTGTGTGAACTTGGATTTTCGTATGGTTATAAAAAATCATCCTCTTAAAGGCACACATGCAACATTTCAAAGCCAGTGCGAATCTCTATACAGAACACGTTATCTCTGAAAGGCCACTGCTGCTATGTAAGCTCACTTTCTCTTCTCTCTTCTCTCCTCTCACCTACTTAAAAAAAATATACTCCCTCCGATCTACTCCCATTTGGTCCTTTTTATTTTGCATATAAAATTTTCCAAAGTCAAAGAATCTCTATTTTGATCAAATTTATAGAAAAAAGTGTCAACAATCACAATACCAAATCAGTACTGTTAGATTCATTATAGAATATAGTTTCATAGTATATATATATATATTTCATATTGTAGATGTTGATATTCTTTAATATAAATTTGGTCAAACTTTGTTGAGTTTGACTTGACAGAAAAAGAACCAGAGGGAGTATATTACTTGTCGCTCGAATGAAGTATCTAGATGTATTTTAGTGCTAGATACTGAAAAAAGGCTTTCGCCCCGCTTTATATATAAAGCATCAAACCACAAGCATCCAGTACAACCACACGCCACGCCACCGCAACACACGCACACACCCAAGACAGGATACATAGACGCTGAGCGCAGCAACACCACTCCTAGCACTACCGCCCCGAAGAATGAAGCTACATATGACGGACCATGCGCTCCAAGGCGGCGCCTTCAGGAAGGATACGACGCCGGAGCGCCGCCACCGCCCGATCCAAGGATCAGAGTTTCCCCCGGGGTCGCATGACGGGCAATGAAAGCCGCGACGACGCCTTCAAGAAGGGAACGATCTTCGCCGTCGTCGGTCCGTCCGAAGATAGAGCAGGTTTTCACCTCGGCCAACAATCACCGCCACCGAACGCCACACCCCGGCAACCACGCCGCCCACACGACCATGGTGACCGGGCAGCACCAAGGCACGGGCTTTGTCCAAGAGCACCGCGCAACCACCACCACCAGGGCCGCCGCCCCAGCATCCAAGACATCGACACCACCTCGCCCGTGACCCGCTGCACCCCAACGAAAGAGACAAGCGGAAAGGTCCCACATTTCGCGCCCCTGGGCGACCCCCAGCGTCGAGACCCAATAGGTCGGCCCGAACAGGCATCCACCGACCCATCCTGCTGCCCCAAGCGCAAGCTGAGCTCGGTCCTGCAGCAACGAGAGGGGGACGAGGTCAGTCCTGCTGCATTGTGCGCGAGACGAGCTCGGTCCTGCTGCATCGTGCGCGAGACGAGCTCTGTCCTGCGGCATCGGGCGTGAGACGAGCGGTGGACCGCAGCTGGGACATGCCCAACCCTTTGATGGGAGTAGCGCCCGGGCGACGAGGAGATGGGGTGACGGTCGAGACGGCTCGAACGCAGACAAACCGACCGTTGCCGCGGCCAGATCCATCGAGCCACCGTGAAGCTGCCACGACACCGGTAGGCCACCGAGACCTACCCATGTCGCCGCCCACGGCCGGAGCAACAGCCATGCCCGGCCGCTGCTCATCCGCGTCGTCCGGCGAGCTCCAAGCGCCGGAGCCGCCGGGCACGCACCACCGGAGCCACGCGCCTAGCCGCCCCCTCCCGGAGACCATCGCCACCACTACCCGCGTCGACCGCATGGGCGCCGCCGCAGCCACCACCAGATCTGCAGCCCCCACGCCCGAACGGCCATGCCCCACCACGAGCGCACTAGTCGGCACGCCGCACCATGCTGGAGGCCGGCCCAGCCTAGCAGGACACCGACCCCAGCCCGCGCCGCCGCGGCCCGCGTCCCTTGCGCCGGGATCTGACGAGGAAGCCCC
>NC_057810.1:44286243-44292891 GCF_018294505.1 Triticum aestivum
GCCGCCCGGATCGCCGCCGCGCCGTCCCGCGCGAACGGCGCGCTCCTCTCCGTGGTCCAGCGTCCCGCGCCACCGGAAGCCAAGGAAGAAGGAAAGAAGGCCCCACCGACGCCGACGCCAGCCGAGCTTTGCCCAGCGGCGCCCTCGGGCGACGGCAGGGGGAGGAAGGGGTGGGGGAGGGCCGCTGGCCGGCGGCGGCTAGGGTTCGCCCTGCCGCCCGCGAGAGCGGCACGGGCGAGCGAAAAAGGCCATGCTCAGAAATTCATTTGAACTACAAGTAATCTGAATCGAAGTGAGTAAGGTTTATTGAAGGCTCAATATTGTTCAACTTTAGTAGGTACGTCTTCTTTTCTCTCCATCCATTTTTTCATTTTATCTTAATTTTCTTTCATCAGTTTTCTCTAAAAAACGCCTCTTTCGTTGATTACTTATCAAAGATCCACCCTACTTAAAAATAAATGTTAATACCGTCATCACTCATCATTCATCCAACCTTAGGTACGTCACAACCCCTGCTCCACCTCTCTTCCTGTTTTATTTATTTCACCTACCACTTGCTTATTTTCACCAGGTTCTCCCTAAAAACCACCTCAACAGCCCAACCTCTTATTTAATACTACTCCCTCCATTCCTAAATATAAGTCTTTTTAGAAATTTCAAATGGACAACAACATAAAGGTGTATGTTCACTCATTTTGCTCCCTATGTAGTCACTTGTTGAAATCTCTAGAAAGACTTATATTTGGAAACGAAGGGAATACTTACCAAGTAAAATTTCATTTTGTTTTCTTTGGCAAGCCAATAAATGCTTACCAAATAAATCCTTCTTTTACATAGTCAAACTTATATGGGTAGGTAAATCATGGGCTAACCTGGTAGAATATTGATGTATCTGCTCAATTAGCTAGTTTATTTATAAAATTTGCATCACCAGAATAGGCAGAAAAGAGCAGATTTGGACCAAAGATGTCCAAGAAACAACTTTAGAGGACGTGGGCATAGCCCAGTGGTTGGGGGCGCATGATTGTAAACCTAACGACCAGAGTTCGATCCACGTCGGGGACGAATTTCTGGAATTCTCATGAGGGATGCTTCTTCTATATCAATAAAACCGTGGGTGCTAGTGCCCATGGAGTTTCATTTTTCTTTAGAGGACGTGGGCATAGCCCAGTGGTTGGGGGCGCATGATTGTAAACCTAACGACCAGAGTTCGATCCACGTCGGGGACGAATTTCTGGAATTCTCATGAGGGATGCTTCTTTTATATCAATAAAACCGTGGGTGCTAGTGCCCATGGAGTTTCATTTTTTTTTTCAAGAAACAACTTTATAATGTTTGATGTACCCCTTTATAATGTTTGAGGATGGTCGTTGCACAGTTTTGTGTTCGGGGATTGATTCACAAATTCCATCTGTGCATTCTATTCTTAGTATCACCAATAAACGTTGTAATCCCCCATATATTGTCAACAAATCCCATGATAACATACTAGAATATCTTGTATGCTTACAAACATAATGTCATTACTCCCTCATATCACAACAATTCTACCAACTGCAAACCAACCTGTGGTTGGATGGTTAGGAGGACAGTGGTATCCTCAGCCCAACAGAGTTCAAATCTTGGTGCTCACATTTATTCTGGATTTATTTCAGGATTTCCGACGATGCGTGTTCAGTGGAAGGAGACGTTCTCACCGACAATGAGGCGCCTACGGTGACTTCGTAAAATCTCAAGATGATATGCCGGCTCAATCTTTCGAAGGTGCTCATAGGGATAGGGTGTGCGTGTGTGCGTTCATAGGGATGAGTGTATGCGTGTTTATATGAGCGCTTGCGTCTGTACTGTGTTAAAAAAAGAATTCTAGCAACTTAAACCATATAAATTTCTGCCAAAGAAAAGCAACCATGTAAACTTGTAAAACCTCCTACATCACTGTTGCAATAAAACACACACGACTAGTCCTTCTCATGTAAATATCATAAAATGAACCAACAGGCACAACTATAGTATCTTTTCGAGGCAAGGTGCATATTCGATTCCCACTAGAGTAATTGTGAAGTAAATTCATACTGTGTTTAGCAGACACAACATAAACAAAAACTACCCGACAATTCATGCTACCCTTATTTCAGAGCCAAAGCATACGCACTAGAAGCCCCTCTTTAGAACATTGTCAGTAGAATAAAAGTACTCTCTTTTCTTTACTAGTGAAGTTCATCCTGCAATTCTTCTCGTCAACGGCACCAAATGCTAACTATGTATCTGAGCTTCCACAGTCACCACTCTCTGCATCTGCGCTCCTTCATCGATTTTTCTTCAAACTTGTTACTTATGTAGAAGAGCACCATGGGTTAGATGCCTATGTAACCAAAATTTAATGGAGCGCGGTCATTGGGAATTGTTGCTTCTAGTTTTCCAGATTGTCCAAGAAACAACTAGCCCTGCAAAGAGAACAAGCTTTCTCTATTTAATCGGGGAGGAGAAAATACATCCTCCAAACATGTCAACAGCGCATTCAGCTGGCCTACTCAAGGCAAATGCACAGAGAACTACCTGCCAAACCAATTTAGCTCGAGCACAAGCAAAAGAGCCAATAGTCCACAATTTCCTTGAAACCACAGAAGTCACACTGTTCATACCTAGACCAACCTCTTTTGATTATATCAGTATGCTAATATTAGAATGCACGATGAGCAACTAAGCTTTTCGCCTCCTTGTTTCCTTCATATTCTTGAGACCTTTATCCTGGAACTATTAGAGATCCCAAGGAGACGCCTTGCGGATTGATGACCCAATGTCTGTGTCCCAAACGATTGCTCTAGTACTCAATATGGATTGCTAACTACATTGTACCGCACATGTTTCTTGGCCTGTCATGCAAAAATAGTCATCAAAGCAAAAAAAAAAATTGTTCAATACATAAATAATAAATAAAAGTAAAAATTGATAAACTATGTCATAATCGAGTTCAGTGCCAAACTCAGTCTATGTCCCTGTTTGGATTGAGTATAATTTTTCCGAAGCTCCCTGGCATCTAGAGCACAAGGTTTACAGTCAATCCAAGATGATTTGTGCTCCAAAAAAAATATTAGCCCGATGTAACCTGCCATCCTTATCTTGAACGCATCTATGCTTGGCCTTCTCAGGTAATGTACAAGCAACATTTTCCCTGGAGAAACAGAACACGTTAGGACAAAACGAGGCATATCAACGCAGGATTGGAGGAAAATAGAAGACACTTTTGAAATGGGGATGGCCTAGAAGTTGATAAGATATATACAACCTATGGTCACTACGCACTATATATATTAATTATGTGAACACATTAAGAATAATATATTAGACAATTTGACTATCTACATCGTGGGTCCATATCAAAGTTTTGAATAGCTCCTGGCTATAGCTCCTCTATAGCCCCTTACAACGGTTCGAGCATGGTGCCGCTAGATGGTATTCATGTACAATTTTCAGTGAAGTTGTGAATTAGCTGGTTATAGCCCTGTCATACCCTCACTATAGCTGATTTGTCGGACTGGTGCTATTTAGCATAGTTTGCTGTTTAAAACTATGGTTCATATGCATGTTTGAGGCTGCAAAAGATGATCTGCCTAATCAATTTCCATGTACTACAGAAAACACATGCGTACATTGAGCCAATGTACCATATAACCAAGACAACCTAACCAATAATCATGAGTTTAGAACGCAACACACAATTGGTTGGACATCCCTCTCCAGATTTTTCCTAGCCATGAGTAGTTTCATCTAGCAGTGCAAAATAAACTACTGTTGTCTTTTACAGAACAAATTGAGGCACGGATCGATATAAGCATATAATCAACGCTGGCTATCATCAGACCTGCAGATGGATATGCTTTTAACAAGATAGACGGTCCAACCATTTCACAACAATCACATAGCTAACGATCGACGCAATTAACCAAACCATGTATGCTGCAGAGTGCAGACTTTTGTCTCACCAACACATGAATGCATAGCGGGGCAACACGCAACCCAACCTATAGCTAACAATCCCAGTCATCTCAGCAGAACTGAAGATGACAATCAACATCTAACCATGACACTCACCGGTGCAATCGAATCTATCAAGTTCTCCTCTCGCATAGCGAGCAACCGCAACTTCTCCAACAATGTCACAGTGTCTATCAAGCAACTCTATCTATCTCACTAAAACTGTTCTGTAGATATTATCAATATGCATGCCGGACGAAAATTAACTCCACGGCAGCTTCGGATGGCTATGCAAGTCAATGCCAATCACATCAAGGTTTAGAAATTTGTAGTTATCGTGTCAAAAAGATCGAGCGGACGAAGCATAGCAGCAGGCGGTCAGTCTCCGGCTGCGGCGTCGTCTCCGGCTGCACGTCGAAGCAAGCAACAAGCACGTGAGCAAGAGAAGGCGATTGACAAGGTTCTTGCGGTTCTTGCTGTTATTGACTTCAGATTCAGAGTCGATCGGGAAGGCGAGAAAGATCTGACAGACCTGCGTTGTCGGCGTAGCCGAAGAAGTATCTGACGCGGCCCGGTGGTGGAACATGAAGAATGTCATCCCGCCCTTGCAGGATGTTGAGGACGTTGTCCAGATTCGCCACGGCCCGACGGGCGTGCTGAGCCTCGGTGGCATACCCATCGGCGTTCGCCTCACATGCCTCGACGGCGGTGGCAGCTCCCTCCGGCGAAGTAGCCACCGCAAGAAAATCGGCCACTGCAAGGGGAACATGCTCTAGCTCGGCCCGCGCGCGGTTCAGCCTGCGGAGCGCGTGCCTCACCTCCCTCCTCACGCCGACGAGCCACTCCGGATACCAGACGTGACGATTGTCCTCCCAGCGCAGAGAGGAGTGTATCGCCTCCTCAGAAGGCTCGGTGCCCAGAAGAAGCTCGAGTCCGCGGCCGACGTTGACCAGAGGGCCAGAGTTCGGGCGATAGGGGGGCCCCGGATCGGCGGCGGCGGCGAGGTCGGGCGCCTCGCGGCGGAGGTCAGCGACCCGGTCGCGCTCGAGGTTGAGGACGCGGTGGACGTCGCGGCGGAGGAGGACCAGGACCGCCCGGTCGGAGCCCCCGTGGGCCAGGTCGGCGATGCGGTTCGCCTCCGCGGCGGCGCGCTCGAGCTCATCCGCCCCATGCTCGAGCGTGTGGCCGGCCTCCTCAGCGTCAGCGACGATCCAAGCGAGGATGGGGAGGAACCGGTACCAGGTGCGGTCGTCGGGGATCAGCGCCTCCTCCATGGCCGCCGGTCGCCGCCTCCTTCGCTCCCCTCTCTCTCTCTCTCCCTCGCGGACGGGCAGGGTATGAGCGTAGCGACGTGGAGAAACAGGAGCCACTCGTTTGAACAAAGGCGGCGGGGTCCGGATTGGGGGCAGCGCGGGCGGCCCAAAAACTGGAGTATCTTCTCTCTCGGCACGGGTGATGGGTCCGGGGCTGTCAGCAAAGCCCTGATTATTTTCTCTTTTAGTTTATTTTAGAGGAAAAATGCTCTCGTTCAGCCGGCTGATCTCCCGCACGTGTCAACATCTTGAAGGCCGTCCGCTCAAATCTAATCCGATGGAGCACAACGACGCCAACCTAGGGGTTAGGTTTTGTGACACCACCCTTTTTGCAAAGGGAAACGGTTGGGACCGGCGCACCGGCGGAAGATTGGGCCGGTCTCCCTCTTCCTCGCGCAGCTTCCACATCTCGCGCAGCTTCCCGGGCGCGCGCCGCCCCTCTTCTTCTGCCCCCTCCTCCCCACCCCTTCCCCATCCCTTTCCCCTCCCTCCCTCCCCCTGCCCGCCCCCCGGTCGCCGCACCACGCCTCCCCTCTCGCCGCTCGAAGCTCGCCATGCCTCTGCGCGGTGACCATCCCATCTCGCCGGCGACCGAGAGGGGGGGGGGGGGTGTGACCACGGGAGATGCTGCAACCGGGGAGACGGGGTGCTACCACGGCGACGCTGATGCAACCCCGCGGGAGGCCGGGGTGTGTGACGGCGATGACCGAGGTGACCGTGGGCTGCAACCACGGCTTTTCTACCGCCGGTAGCCGGTTGAAGCTTTTTCTATATACGGTTGAAGCTTTTTTGTCAATGTTTGCAACTTTTTCTCTGGTCGCAGGTCTGGTTGAAGCTTTTTTTCTTAACGGATGAAGCTTTTTTATACACGATTGAAGCTTTTCCAAACCACAGTGGAAGCTTTTCTGAAAACGATGAAAACTTTTTTCGTTCTTTTGTGTTTGCTACAACCACGTCATTTTTTTGCTGCAATCGGCAACCACATAAGCTACATCCAGTTAACAATTTTGCTACAATGACGACGGCGGGCTGCAGCGATAAGCTTTTTTGCTGGAAGCGATACACTTTTTTGCTACAACCGGTGTCGTTTTTTGTTGGAACTAGCAAGTGCCTCGAGTGGGCACACGGCGAGGTACAACGCGAGCACAACGACAGGTGCTGCGGCCGGCGGCCGGCGCCACCGGAGATGCGGCCATCTCCCCGGGAGCTGCAAGCCTGCAACCACGGGGTGCAACCATGGGCGCACGCTGCTGCATCCACAAAGGGGAGAAACGCACGAAGGCGGCATAGGTGAGGGCGGCGACCAACGGCGAGGGCGGCGACCGGCGGCGACGACGGCGAGGCAGCGAGCCGGCAGCAG
>NC_057810.1:44293091-44301326 GCF_018294505.1 Triticum aestivum
CAAGGGGCAAGGAAGACGATGACCCAGTCCAGATCGAGCGGTTACGCAGCCTCTGTGTTAGTCAGATCGAACGGCTGGCGCTGGACCGGCCGAAACGTTTCGGCCGGCGCACCGGCGCCTATCAGCGCCCTTTTGCAAACCCTTGGCCCGCAACAACCGGTGTGTTGTAGAGTGGCTAGGGCGATGGACACAGTCTTAGCTGGATCTAAATGCAAGGACGACGAGCTCTTGCAATTCATTCCCTCTTACTTCCCCTTATATACCCAAGCCCAAAACCTCTAAGGATATAACATGAAGTCCTCAATGCATTCAAAGAGAAGACTGAAATATTCTTGGAGATCGAGAGATGCTAGAGTGATATCACAAAATGAAAAGAATCTGTTAGACCCCTTCACAAAAGGGCCATCACAAAATTTGATAGGAAATACGGGGAGATGGGAATGAGTCTACTTGCTTACACTGGGACCCAAGTGCAACGATTTGTACCTAGCAAGGATGCACGATTTGTACCTAGCAAGGAAGCAATCTTTGCATATATAGATTCATGAGAGAGAAGATGATATATAGATAGTGTGACAAACCCGTAGTCCAGGAGATGGACTACTCATAACTTATCATGGCAGCAGCGAATCCATGGTGGATGAGAAAGGTGGCGAATTTTCCCTACAATGGCGGTGCCGACGCAGGGCTGCGGACACTTTCGTCTCGGATCGTGAAGTGGCAGCAGTGAAGAATTACACGATAATTGGGTCGCCGACCAGGGGCATAAATAGACCATGCAGCGAATGTAGGGACCAGATGTCCCTTTGTGGGTTGGCCACACATCCTATGTGGAAGGCTGTGTGGGCCCCATTTGTGGCCGACATATGGCTACCCCACCCATGTGTTGGCAGGTGTGGCATCCTCTAAAGTTATGATTAAACCTACTTATATTTTTTTCTGAGGTCCAAAATTCATGTAACTCACAGATACATAGACTTGAAGCTGGCCATATGCAATAGGTTTGTCCAAATAAAGTCATGACATTGCATGTTTTGAGAAGAAAATGACATGAACTTACAAAAAAACTGGATATATTTTGGCTGTATCATACAGATTCATGCGAGGTGTTGTTGTGGAAACCTAACGCATGTGATCGGAGGTCCTGTGAATTAGGACCTAGATAACCGGAGGAGAGTGTCTTTACCAACCCTCTCTGTTGAAGATGCACCACTCTCACAATTTGTATGGCGAGTTGATTTTTATCTTTGTGTTACGAGGCTTGTATAAGCAAAATGTCCTATAGAGCAACCTTACAAGAACATACACCTATGTGAGCTCAACTGCTAGACACGATCTATGAGAGAGGACAATCAATAGTAAGCTAATGAATAGGACAAGAGTGTGGCTTATATGCTCTAGCCGTGGGGTTAGCTTTCAACAACCTAGTGATAGTAAAACAACTGGTGAAACTTGTTCATGCAAGACCGACCCTTCAAGACATAGTCTATTTTTTCTCAAATACGCACGAGTGTGCATATCATTCATTAAAAAAAGAAAGAGTGAAGACTCCCAAATCCATAGTTACAACATATAATTACATGCCGGGATTCTCCGACACCACCGGACGATCTAGTCACTACTCACGATCGGCCCACCATCCTCTACTTCAAAACCTACTGTGTTGCCATTCAAGAGACCGGCCCTAACCCACAGAGCACCCTCCTCTCTAATCCTAAGTAATGTCGCAGTGAGAGACGGGACAACACCTTTAAACATGATGTCGTTTCGATGCTTCCAAATAATCCACATCCCAAGTAGGCATTTAGCACGAGTTGACTTCCGATGGGCTGAGCAACGAACCTGACGAAGGCACCAATCGCCAAGGCCTTCTCCATCTTGGGGCTCGAAGTCAGGCCTGCCCGTGATGTTCCCCATCCAATGCCAGACCTGTTTGGCAAAGACACAACCAACCAGAAGGTGCCGGATGGTCTCCTCCTGTTGGTTGTGGTTAAGTGTAGCTTCTTATTCTAGGTGGATGTTCAAAGTTAACCAGTCTCTACTGAAAAAACTGGTATATCAAAATAATGATTGGAAGAGAGGACGACTAAATGCATGTCCAAGATCCGCTGAATGGTTGTTTCAATGAATTTCTGGAAAAATCCTATAGGCATGGAAAACCCGAATTCAACAAAGAGTACTTTGGGAACCCGGCCCACACTAGTAGAAAAAGGGTCAAATGCGAGACACATTAGTCCCGGTTTGTAACAGAACCGGCACTAATGTGTCCATTAGCGTCGGTTCGAATGGCTAGGCAGGAGGAGCTCTTTAGTACCAGTTCGTGGCGAACCTTTAGCATCGGTTCGTGCCACAAACCGGTACTAAAGAAAGTGGTGGCAGGATGTTGTCAGAGTGGGGCCCTTCCAGCACCTTTAGTACCGGTTCGTGGCACGAACCGGTACTAAAGGTCGTCCTATATAAACCCTTCGTCCACCCGCACTCTGTTCTTCCCCCTCTCCCCTCTCCCTCTCCTCTGTTCTTTCCTTCTTCCTCTCGAGTTCATCACAAAATTTGCCCCAAATTTGTCAAGATTTGCAGGCCCCCATCCATTCAAATGATCACAAAGGTTAGCAACTTTGTCCTTTCATCTCTCATTGCTAGATTAGCTCTTGCATTGGTTTATATAGTGATTAATTGTGGGTTTTAGTAATTTGGGAGGAATATTATGTGGTAGTATTTGATTTATATGCAATTTGAGGTCAAAATAACACTTAGTTTGCATATGTAGGTGTGGTTTACTTAGTGCCTTCTAAATCTCCGTCGTAACCATCGTCGATCGCCCGCACCGTCCCGTCTCCGGCACCACCTTGTGGTGAGCCTCTTGTTCATGAAATTTTATATAAAAAATTGATGTTTGTGTGATTTGGATATATAATTACTCGTATAATTATCTTACCCGTACGTTGTTTGTTATACATAGTGCCATGGTTTTGATATCCGTCCCCGTCGGCCCTCGTCCTTGTTATGATTCAGATGTGGTATATTCTCTATTAAAACTATTTGTTGCATTTCGTGTTTATGACAAATTATGCCTATCAAGTTGACATAGATATTTTTATCTAGGAGGTATGTGAACCGGAAATTCCAACCGACCCTATTGTCGAGAGGTTAAATTTAGTTGAAAGAGAAAACGAGTATTTGAAAGAAAAATTGAAAAGAATTGAGGGGGAGAAGATGGAATTGGAGTTGCATGTTGCCGATGTCGTCGATGTTCACAAGATCAAGATGGAGAAAATGCGCTTGAAGATTAGAAAGATTACAATATATGCCATTGATAGTGAGGCTTGGTATCATTATGTTGTTGGATCAATTGTTACCTTAGTTGTGATCTTGATCGCATTTGTTGTTGCATTTAAATGCTTTAGCTAGAGAGTTATTTGTTGTTGCATTTAACTGTTGTATGAACTTTATGTATTGTATTAATTTGGTGTTCTCGGTGCTGTGTATTGAAGATGAGACGGCAATGAATGTACGATGACTGATGCTCTCCTGAGTTCATTAATGGTGTGCAAACTTTTCTGCTTGCGGCTGAGGCAAACAAGCGGGCGGATGATTCTATGCCTTGTCCATGTACTAGCTGTAAGAATGAATTAAATTACTCTAAGTCAAGAACCATTCGCGTCCACCTATTTAAGTCTGGTTTCGTGCCCCACTATAATGTTTGGACCAAGCTCGGAGAAAGAGGGGTTATGATGGAAGACAATGAAGAAGAAGAGGATGACGACAGCTATCCTGGCCATGGGTTCCCTGAATACAATGATACAACAATGGGGGAAGAAGCTGAGCCAGTAATGCGGGAAGAAGCTGAGCCGGCAATGCGGGAAGAAGCTGAAAAAGAGGCATCCGATGAGCCCGTTGATGATCTAGGTCGGGCCATTGGCGATGCAAAGAGAAACTGTGCAACTGATTTGGAGAAGAAGAAGTTGCAGCGCATGTTAGAGGATCACAAAAAATTGTTGTACCCGAATTGCGTAGGTGACAAGAAAAAGCTGGGTACCACACTGGAATTGCTGCAATGGAAGGCAGAGAATGGTGTATCTGACAAGGGATTTGGAAAGTTGCTGGTAATGATAAATAATATGCTTCCAAAGGACAACGAATTACCCGAGAGTACGTACGAAGCAAAGAAGGTTGTCTGCCCTCTAGGGTTAGAGGTGCAGAAGATACATGCATGCCCTAATGATTGCATCCTCTACCGCGGTGAGTACGAGGATTTGAACGCTTGCCCAGTATGCGGTGCATTGCTCTATAAGATCAGCCGCGATGACCCTGGTGATGTCGAGGGCGAGCGCCCCAGGAAGAAGATTCCTGCCAAGGTGATGTGGTATGCTCCTATAATACCACGGTTGAAACGTTTGTTCCAAAACAAAGAGCATGCCAAGGCGATGCGATGGCACAGAGAAGACCGTAAGAAAGACGGAAAGTTGAGAGTACCTGCTGATGGGTCGCAGTGGAGAAAAATCGAAAGAAAGTACGGGAAGGAGTTTGCAGATGACGCAAGGAACATATGGTTTGGTCTAAGCGCAGATGGCATTAATCCTTTTGAGGAGCAGAGAAGCAACCATAGCACCTGGCATGTGACTCTATGTTTGTATAACCTTCCTCCTTGGTTGTGCATGAAGCGGAAGTTCATTATGATGCCAGTGCTCATCCAAGGCCCTAAGCAACCCGACAACGACATTGATGTGTACCTAAGGCCATTAGTTGAAGAACTCTTACAACTGTAGAATGGAACATGTGTACGTGCGTGGGATGGGCACAAACAGGAAGAATTTGACCTAAAGGCGTTGTTGTTCATGACCATCAATGATTGGCCTGCTCTCAGTAACCTTTCAGGACAGACAAACAAGAGATACCGCGCATGCACACACTATTTGGATGATACCGACAGTATATATTTGGACAATTGTAGGAAGAATGTGTACCTGGTACATCGTTGATTTCTTCCGAGCAGGCATCCCGTAAGAAAGAAAGGCAAGCATTTCAAAGGTGAGGCGGATCACCGGATGAAGCCTCACCACCGTACTGGAGCTGATGTACATGATATGGTCAAGGATGTGAAGGTAGTCTTTGGAAAGGGTCCTGGTGGACAAGCTGTTCCGAATGACGCTGACGGACGCACACCCATGTGGAAGAAGAAATCTATATTTTGGGACCTGCCCTATTGGAAAGACCTAGACGTCCGCTCCGCAATCGACGTGATGCACGTGACGAAGAATCTTTGTGTGACCCTGCTTGGCTTCTTGGGCGTGTATGGGAAGACAAAAGATACACCTGAGGACGGGAGGACCAGCAACGTATGCACGGAAAAGCCGGCATACATCAGGGTCATGCAAGCTATGCTCTTACCAAAGAAGAGAAGAAAATCTTCTTTGAATGCCTGCTCAGTATTAAGGTACTGTCTAGCTTCTCGTCGAATATAAAGGGAATAATAAACATGGGAGAGAAAAAGTTCCAGAACCTAAAGTCTCATGGCTGCCACGTGATTATGACGCAACTGCTTCCGGTTGCATTGAGGGGGCTTCTACCGAAAAACGTTTGATTAGCCATTGTGAAGCTATGTGCATTCCTCAATGCAATCTCTCAGAAGGTAATCGATCCAGAAATCATACCAAGGTTAGAGAATGATTTGGTGCAATGTCTTATCAGTTTCGAGTTGGTGTTCCCACCATCCTTCTTCAACATCATGACGCACGTCCTAGTTCACCTATGCGAAGATATTAACGTTTTGGGTCCTGTATTTCTACACAATATGTTCCCGTTTGAGAGGTTCACGGGAGTCTTAAAGAAATATGTTCACAACCGTGCTAGGCCAGAAGGAAGCATCTCCAAGGGCCATGAAAATGAGGAGGTCATTGAGTTTTGTATTGACTTTATTCCTGACCTTAAGCCGATTGGTGTTCCTGAATCACGGTATAAGGGCAGACTGGATGGAAAAGGCACGCTAGGAGGGGATCAAATAATATGTATGGACGGACATTCTCCCACTGAAGCACACTATAGAGTTCTACAGAATTCCGCATTGGTGGCTCCGTATATGGACGAACACAAGAATTTTCTACGCTCCAAACACCCGGAGCGGTCTGATGACTGGATTACACATGAACAAACCAGGAGTTTCGCCGGCTGGTTGCAGACACGTACCATGCATGATGCCTCTATTGAAGATGACCTTTACTTGCTATCCCAGTTACCATCTTCGAATATAATGACTTACAAAGGGTACGAGATAAATGGTAATACATTTTACATGATCACCCAAGATAAGAAGAGCACCAACCAAAACAGTGGTGTCCGCTTCGATGCAACAACCAAGACGGGAAAGGAAACATATTATGGTTACATAGAGGACATATGGGAACTTAACTATGGAGGTGGTTTGAAGGTCCCTTTGTTTCGGTGCAAATGGGTCAATATGACACGAGGCAGGGTAATGGAAGACCCGCAGTACGGAATGACAACAGTGGATCTCAACAATCTTGCGTATGCAGACGAACCATTCGTCCTAGCCAATGATGTGGCACATGTTTTTATGTGAAGCACATGTCTACCAAGCTGAGAAAAAGAAAAGTTAAGGAAGCGAATGCATCATACGGTGAGCCAAAGCGGCACATAGTTCTTTCTGGGAAGAGAAACATCGTGGGAGTGGATGACAAGACAAACATGTCAGGAGATTATGAAAAGTTTGATGAAATTGCTCCATTCACAGTGAATATTGACCCGAGCATCCCGTTAAATGATGAAGATTTTCCATGGTTAAGGTGCAAAGGGACACACGCGAAGAAAAAGTTTCACACCCAATGATCTGGGATGTGATCGGCTTCACTATCATCACTTTCTTCTGTGTTTCACACCCAGGAGGGAATCTCTATAGTAGTTAGGGTAGCTAGCTAGTTATGTGTTTTGGCATTTGAAACACGAAGAAATTTTATGTGCAAACAAATTCTTTCATGCATTTATTGATTTTTTCAGCTAAATTGAAAAACACTTCAAATGAACTCCAAAAAGGTTGAAAGTTGGCATGGTATCATAATTTCACCCACATAGCATGTGCAAAAAAGTAGAGAGGGTTACGGCAAAAACTGGATGCACTTCGTGTATAAAATAAACAATCTCTTTCGAACTATCAGGGTTTCGGATGAAAACTCATTTGTTACAAAGGCATTTCATTTTTTAAATAACCTAAACATTATCAAATTGAATATAATGATAAAACACACTAATATTAAACATAAAAAAAAGAATCACTGAAAAATATATTTTTAAAGTTAAGTTATTCACAAACTAGTGATTCACACAAATTTCAAATAATCCAAAATTTAAACTATTCAAATTTGAAAACTACCGGCACTAACAGAATGTTAGTATTTTTTGTACGTAAAGCAAAAATATTCACAAAGAAACTCTAAATACAGCAAAAAATAACTAAAAAATAAATAAAAAAAATTAATAATGCAGAAAAGAAAAAAAAAGAAAAAAAAGGCCGCCTACTGGGCCAAAGCGGCCTGCATACGACTAGAAACCCGACCTGTTGTTGGGCCACGACGCAGGCCCGCAAGCCCAGTAGGCCCCACATGGCAGAGTAGCAGAGGTAGACCCAGAAGGCCTTCTTTTGAGAGGAGCTCAGTGCAGTGCCCGCGCCGGGGCTTATAAACTGGTCCTGGCGCTCCTCGACTAGCGAGATGGGACTAAACATCTGCGCCCCTTGCCTGGCACCACACCCCCCAATAGTATCGGGTCGTGGCACCAACTGGTACTAAAGAGGGGGGGTCTTTAGCACCGGTTGGAGCCACCACCCGGTACTAAAGGGGTGCGCTTCCCGCCGCTTTGCCTGGGCAAAAGAGACCTTTAGTACCGGTTGGTGGCTCCAACCGGTACTAAAGGGGTGTTCTATATAAGAAAACACTTCGAAGAATTTCGTCAGTTTCCTTCTCCACTTCCCTCTGCTTCATCGCTGCCGCCCAGTCCCGCGCCATCGCCGCCCCCGTCGCGCCGTCCCCGTGGACTCCGCGCTGCCCCTGTCCTCGTCGCGCCGCCCCCGTCACGCCGTCCGCGTCGCCGGCCCGCCCCCGTCCCCGCACCGGTCCGCGTCGCTGTCGCTATCGCTTGGAACTTGCCGTCGCCGTCGCCTCGACCTCTCGCCCGCGCTGTGATCCCCTGTCCCCCTCTCCTCCCTCCAATCGAAGCCGCCGCGCC